>NC_138372.1:112907009-112956548 GCF_054177405.1 Leptonychotes weddellii | reverse complement strand
AACTCTTCAGAGTATAGGGATAGAGGGTATATACATCAATATCATAAAAGCCATCAATGAAAAACCTACAGCGAATATCATTCTCAATGGGGAAAAACTGAGAGCTTTCCCCCTAAGGTCAGGAACGTGGCAGGGATGTCCACTATCACCACTGCTATTCAACATAGTATTAGAAGTCCTAGCCTCAGCAATCAGACAACAAAAAGAAATAAAAGGCCGGCACCTGGGTGGCTCAGTTGGTTGAGCGACTGCCTTCGGCTCAGGTCATGATCCTGGAGTCCCGGGAACGAGTCCCACATCAGGCTCCCTGCTCAGCAGAGAGTCTGCTTCTCCCTCTGACCCTCCTCCCTCTCATGCTCTCTGTCTCTCATTCTCTCTCTTGCAAATAAATAAAATCTTAAAAATAAAAAAAATAAAAAATAAATAAAAGGCATCCAAACTGGCAAAGAAGTAGTCAAACTCTCACTCTTTGCAGGTTGTATGATACTTTATGTGGAAAACCCAAAATACTGCACCCCAAAACTGCTAGAACTCATACAGGAATTCAGTCAAGTGGCAGGATATAAAATCAATGCACAGAAATCAGTGGCATTCCTGTACACCAACAACAAGACAGAAGAAAGAGAAATTAAGGAATCAATCCCATTTACAATTGCACCCAAAACCATAAGATACCTAGGAATAAATCTAACCAAAGAGGCAAAGGATCTGTACTCAGAAAACAATAAAATAGTCATGAAAGAAATTGAGGGAGTCACAAAAAAATGGAAAAACATTTCATGCTCATGGATTGGAAGAACAAATATTGTGAAGATGTCAATGCTACCTAGAGCAATCTACACTTTTAATGCAATCCCTATCAAAATACCATCCACTTTTTTTAAAGAAATGGAAAAAATAATCCTAAAATTTGTGTGGAACCAGAAAAGACCCCGAATAGTCAGAGGAATGTTGTAAAAGCAAAGCAAAGCAGGTGGCATCACAATTCCGGACTTCAAGCTCTATTACAAAGTTGTAATCATCAAGACAGTATGGTACTGGCACAAAAACAGACACATAGATCAATGGAACAGATAGAGAGCCCAGAAATGGACCCTCAACTCTATGGTCAACTAATCTTTGACAAAGCAGGAAAGAATGTCCAATGGAAAAAAGACAGTCTCTTCAATAAATGGTGTAGGGAAAATTGGACAGCCACATGCGGAAGAATGAAACTGGACCATTTCCTTACACCACACACAAAAATAGACTCAAAATGGTTGAAAGACTTAAATGTGAGACAGGAATCCATCAAAATCCTAAAGGGGAACACAGGCAGCCACCTCTTTGACCTCAGCCACAGCAACTTCCTAGAAACATCGCCAAAGGCAAGGGAAGCAATGGCCAAATGAACTACTGGGACTTCATCAAGATAAAAAGCTTTTGCACAGCAAAAGAAACAGTCAACAAAACCAAAAGACAACCGACAGAATGAGAGAAGATATTTGCAAATGACATATCAGATAAAGGACTAGTATCCAAAATGTATAAAGAAGTTATCAAACTCAACACCCAAAGAACAAATGATCCAATCAAGAAATGGCCAGAAGACATGAAGAAACATTTTTCCAAAGAAGACATCCAAATGGCCAACAGACAACTGAAGAAGTGCTCAACATCACTCGGCATCAGGGAAATCCAAATCAAAACCTTAATGAGATACCACCTCACACCAGTCAGAATGGCTAAAATTAACAAGTCAGGAAATGACAGATGTTGGCGAGGATGTGGAGAAAGAGGAACCCTCCTATATAGTTGGTGGGAATGCAAGCTGGTGTAGCCACTGTGTAAAACAGTATGGAGGTTCCTCAAAAAGTTGAAAATAGAGCTACCGTATGACCCAGCAATTGCACTAGTGGATATTTACCCCAAATATACAAATGTAGTAATCCGATTGGGTACATGCACCGCAATGTTTGTAGCAGTAATGTCCACAATAGCCAAACTATGGAAAGAGCCAAAATGTCCATCAACAGATGAATGGATAAAGAAGAGGTGGTATTATATATTATATATACAATGGAATATTATGCAGCCATCAAAAAAACAAAATCTTGCCATTTGCAACAAAGTGGATGGAACTAGAGGGTATTATGTTAAGTGAAATAAGTCAATCAGAGAAAGACATGTACCTTATGATCTTACTGATATGAGGAATTTTTAATCTCAGGAAACAAACTGAGGGTTGCTGGAGTGGGGGTGGTTGGGAGGAATGGGGCGGCTGGGTGATATACATTGGGGAGGGTATGTGCTATGGTGAGTGCTGTGAATTGTGTAAGACTGTTGAATCACAGACCTGTACTTCTGAAACAAATAATACATTATATGTTAAAAAAAAGAAATAGTAGGAAGGGAAAAATGATGGGGGGAAATCGGAGGGGGAGAGGACCATTAGAGACTATGGACTCTGAGAAACAAACTGAGGGTTCTATGGGGGGGATGGGTTTGCCCGGTGATGGGTATTGAACGGCATGTATTGAATGGAGCACTGGGTGTTATATGCAAACAATGAATCATGGCACACTATATCAAAAATTAATGATGTAATGTATGGTGATTAACATAACATAATAAAATTTTTAAAAAATTAAAAAAATAAGCAGTATGGTCTGATAATATGCAGGGAATAATCTCAATCTTTTGGTATTGGTTGAGACCTGATTTGTGACCCAGTATGTGGTCTATTCTGGAGAATGTTCCATGTGCACTCAGTTAGAATGCATATTCTGTTGTTTTAGGATGGAATGTTTTGTATGTATCTATGAGGTCCATCTGGTCCAGTATGTCATTCAAAGCTCTTGTTTCTTTGTTGATTTTCTGCTTAGATGATCTGTCTGTTACTGAGAGTGGAGTATTGAGGTCTCCACAATTAACGTATTGTTATCAATATAACTCTTTATTTTGATTAACAGTTGGCTTATGTAGATGGCTGCTCCCATGATGGGGGCATAGATATTTACATTGTTAGATCTTCTTGTTGGATAGACCATTTAAGAATGATATAGTGTCCTTTTGTGTCTCTAACTACAGTCTTTAGCTTAAAGTCTAATTTGTCTGATATAAGAATTGCTACTCCCACTTTCTTTTGAGGTCTGTTGGCATGGAAGATGGTTCTCCATCCCTTCACTTTCAGTCTGGAGGTATCTTTAGGTTCAGAATGAGTCTCTTGTAGACAGCCTATGTATGGGTCCTGTCTTTTTATCCAATCTGCAACCCTATGTCGTTTTATGGGATTGTTTAGGCCGTTCACTTTGAGAGTGATTATTGAAAGATATGAATTTATTGTCATCATGTTGCCTGTGAAATTCTTGTTTCTATAGATTGTCTCTGTAAATGTCTGTTGTATATCACTCTTGGGTTCTTTCTCCTTTTATAGAAACCCCTTAATATTTCTTGCAAGGCCAGCTTAGTGGTCACATATTTTTTCAGTTTCTGCCGTTTGTGGAAGCTCTGCATCTCTCCATCCATTCTAAATGAAAGCCTTGCCAGATAAAGTATTCTTGGCTGCATGTTCTTCTCATTTAGTACCCTGAATATGTCTTGCCAGGCCTTTCTGGCTTGCCAGGTCTCTGTGGATAGGTCTGACATTATTCTGATGTTCCTCCCTCTGTACATAAGGAACTTCTTCCCCCTAACTGCCCTTAAGATGGTTTCCTTGATTCTACTATTTGCGAGTTTTACTACTACATGCCGGCGCGTTGGCCTGTTTTGCTTGATCTTGGGAGGGGTCCTCTCTGCCTCTAGGACATGAATGTTTGTTTCATTCACCAGATTAGGGATGTTCTCAGGTATGATTTGGTCAAATATATCTTCTAGTCCTCTCTCTTTCCACCCCCTCAGGGTTCCCAATAATTCTGACATTGGCAAAGTTCATGGTGTCACTTATTTCTCTGATTCTGTTTTTATGGATTGTGAGTCGTTTCTCCCTGTTCTCCTCTTTTTCCTTCTTTTCTATCAATTGGTCTTCTAAATCACTAATTCGTTCTTTTGCCTGCTTACCCTAGCTGTTAGGTTATCTAGATTGGATTGGATCTCATTGATAGCATTTTTAAATTCTGCCAGTTCAGCTTTCATTTGTGCCATTAGAGACTCTATGTTGCCATTAATCGATTTCTCCATTCTAGCTATTGTCTTCATAACTGCTACCCTGAATTCCATTTCCGACATCTTAGTTATGTCTTTATCCATTTGTAAATCTGTGGCAGAAGTCACAGTCTCTGAGTCTTTCCTATTTGGCGGGTTCCTCCTTCTAGTCATTCTGTTGAGGGGTGGTTGAGGGAATGTACAGAGTCCAAATTATTGACCACAACCCAACAAGATGCACCTGTTTTATAGGGACCTTAGGGTTGTCAGCCTCTTGTTCTCCTAGCCTGTCTTCTGGGGAAGGGGCCTGCTGTGCTGTTACTCAGGCAAACGTGCTTGGGCAGAGTTTCCCTGGCCCCTGTGCGGGGGGATGGGCTCAGTGAAAACTGGTTTTGGTGGGCCTTTTGTTCTCTGGAGGCTTTCCCTGGCAGCTTTCCGTGTCTCTTCTGAGAGTCAGATTAGAAGAGATCGTTTCCAACCCTCTGCCTCAGAGCAGAGAGATTGAAGTCTGTTCTTCAGTGAGCTCTCCATGCCACACCATCTCCAGTTTTGTCTTTGCTGCTATATACTGCAGCATCCTGAGTTGTGCGCCCCTCAGAAGGGCTCCAGTCCTCACCTCCAGGTCTGGGCAGGGTGGCATGTCTCTGCCCTTTGTGCTTCTAAAATCACCAGCAGCCCCCAGTTCACATGCACAGCCCCACCATTTCAGGTTTCAGTCCAGGGGGCTGCCGTAAAGTCCTTTCCCTGCCAGTACCGCTCTGTGAGTCTGTTCCCTGTCTGCAGCATGGGAGGCTATCGCTCACTAGCAGTGCTGGATCCCCACTGCTCCCTCCCCCTTCCATTTATCTTAGGATATGTGCCCGTGGAATCACGGCTCCCCACTTTATACCTCAAAACCAACCGCCTGTAATATTCAGTTTGTAAAGATCCAGATATATCTTACATCTCAGGCTGATTTCATGGGTGTTCAGAGTGGTCTGGTTGATATGCAGCTCAATTCAGGGGACCGGTTGGAATAGGGTCCCCTACTCCTCTGCCATCTTTAGCCATCCGTCCATTTGGATGTCTTCTTTGGAGAAATGTCTGTTGCAGTCTTCTGCTCATTTTAAATTGGATTATTTGGTGTTGAGTTGTATAGTTCTTTGTATATTTTGGATACTAAGCCTTTATCAGCTATGTCATTTGCCATTATCTTTACCCATTCAGTAGGTGTCTTTTAGTTTTATTGTTTCTTGTACTGTGTAACAGTTTTTTATTTTGATGTAGTCCCAATAGTTTGTTTTGCTTCCCTTGCCTCAGGAGACATCTCTAGAAAAAAAAGTTGTGATGGCCAGGGTCAGAGAAATTATTGCCTGTGCTTTCTTCTAGGATTTTTATGTTTTCACATCTCACAAATAGATCTTTACTCCATTTTGGGTTTATTTTTGTATATGGTGTAAAAAAGTGGTCCAGTTTCATTCTTTTGCATGTAGCTGTCCAGTTTTCCCAATAAAATTTGTTGAAGAGACTGTCTTTTCCCATTGCATATTGTTGCCTCCTTTGTCATAGATTAATTTACCATTTAATTATGGATTTATTTCTGGGCTTTCCATTCTGATCTATTTATGTGTCTGTTTTTGTGCCAGTACCATACTGTTTTGATGACTACAGCTTTGTAATATAGCTTGAAACTGGAATTGTGATACCTCCAGCTTTGTTTTATTTTTTTCATGATTGCTCTGGCTATTTGGGTTCTGTAGGAATTCCAAACAAATTTTAGGATTGTCTGTTCTAGTTCTGTGAAAAATGCTTGTGGTGTTTGATAGGGATTGCATTAAATCTGTAGAGTGCTTTGGATGGTATGGACATTTTAACAATAATTGTTCTTCCAATCCATGAGCATGGAATGACTTTCCATTTGTTTGTGTTTTCTTCAATTTCTTTCATCAGTGTTTTATAGTTCTTAGAGTACAGGTCTTTGAACTCCTTGGTTAAGTTTATTCCCAGGTATTTTATTATTTTTGGTGTAATTGTAAATAGGATCCTTTTCTTAATTTCTCTTTCTTCTGATTCACCACCAGTGTATAGAAATGCAGTGGATTTCTGAATATTGATTTTGTATCCCACGACCTTACTGAATTCATTTATCAGTTCTAATAGTTTTTTGTGAAATCTCTAGGATTGTCTATATATAGTACCATGTCCTCTGCAAGTGGTGGAAGTTCTATTTCTTCCTTACCAATTTGGACACCTCTTATTTCTTTTTGTTTTCTGATTGCTGTGGGTAGAACTTCCAATACTATGTTGAATAAAAGTGGTGAGAGTGGACATACTTCTCTTGTTCCTGACCTTAAGCGAAATCTTTCTGTTTTTCACCATTGAGTATGAGGTTACCTGTGTGTTTTTCATATATGGACTTTTTTGAGGTATGTTCCCTCTAAACCTACAGGGTTTTTATCATGAATGGACGTACTTTTTCAAATGCTTTTTCTGCATCTATTGAATTGATCATATGATTTGTGTCCTTTTTCTTGTTGATGTGATATATCATGTTGTTTGATTTGTGAGTATTGAAATATTTGGTAGAATTCACCTATGAATCCCTCCAGTCCTGAACTTTTGTGTGTTGGGATTTTTTTGATTACTGAATCTTTCATTGCTAGAAATTGATCTGTTCCAATTTTCTATCTCTTCCTGATTGAGTTTTGGGAGGTTGTATGTTTCTAGAAATTTACCCATTTCTTCTAGGTTGTCCAATGTCTAAGCATGTAATTTTTCATAATATTCTCTTGTAATCTTTTTTATTTCTGTGGTGTTGGTTGTTATTTCTTCTGTTTCATTCTGATTTTCTTTATTTGAGTTTTCTCCCTCTCTCATCTCTCTGTGTCTCTTGTCTGTCCCTCTCTCTCTCTCTCTCTTTTTTTTTTGATGATTCTGACTAAATGTTTATCAATTTGTTGATCTTTTCAAAGAACCGGCTCTTGGTTTCATTGATCTGTGCTATTGTTTTTTTCAGTTTCTATTTTGTTTATTTCTGCTCTAATCTTGACAATTTCCTTTCTTCCACTGCTTTCCAGTTTTCTTCTTTTTTTATCCTTTAGGTGTAAGATTAGGTTGTTCATTTGAGATTTTTCTTGCTTTTTGAGGTATGCCTGTATTGCTATAAACTTGCCTCTCAGAACTGCTTTTGCTGCATCCTAAAGATTTTGGACTATTGTGTTTTCATTTTCATTTGTCTCCATGTATTTTTTATTTCCTCTTTGATTTCTTGGTTGATTCATTCATTGTTTCATAGCATGTTATTTAACCTTGATATATTTGTGCTCTTTCCAGATTTTTTTCTTGTGGTTGATTTCCAGTTTCATAGCATCATGGTCAGAAAATATGCATGGTATGACAGATATTTTTGAATTTGTTGAGACTTGTTTTGTGGCCTGATATGTGATCTATTCTGGAGACTATTCTATGTGCACTTGAAAAGAATGTGTATTCTGTTGCTTTAGCATGGAATGTTCTGAATGTATCTGTTAAATCCTTCTAGTTCAATGTGTGATTCAATTCCCTGTTTCCATGTTGATTTTTTGTTTAGATGACCTGTCCAATGATGTAAGTGGGGGTGTTAAAGCCCTCCACTATAATTTTATTATCGATTAGTATCTTTATGTTTGTTATTAACTATATTATGCATTTGTTTGTTCTTGTGTTGGGTTCATAAATATTTATGTTTGCTATATCTTCTTGTTGGATTTTCCTCTTTATTATTATATAGTGTCTTACTTTGTTTCTTATTACCATCTTTGTTTTAAAGTCTATTTTGTTTAATATAAGCTTCTCTACCCCACCTTTATTTTCACATTTATTTGCATGATAAACATTTGTCCATCCCTTACTTTCTATTTGCAGGTATTTTTAGGTCTGAAATGAGTCTCTGTAGGCAGCATATAGATATTTTTTGCTTTGTTATCCATTCCATCACCCTATGTCCTTTGATAGATGCATTTACTTTATTTACATTAAAAATAATTATTCATAGGTATATACTTACTGCCATTTTGTTATTTGTTTTATGGTTGTTTTTATAGCTCTTCTTTGTTCCTTTCTTCCCTTGTTCTCTTCTTTCACAATAACTTGGCTCTCTTCATTGATTTACTTGGATTACTCTCTCCTTACTTTTTTCATATTACTGTTTTTTGATTTGTGGTTACCATGAGGTTTGTATGTAACATCTGCATATAGCAGTCTATATTAAGTTGATGGTTGCTTAAGTTTGAACCCATTCTTGCCTCATCTCCCTGCCACATTTTAGGTATATGATACCATACTTTACATCCTTTTGTTTTGTGAGTCCTTTGACTGATTTTTACAAATATGTTTACTTTTACTGCTTTTGGGCTTCCTTCTTTTCTTACTTATGATTTGTCCTTTCCACTGGAAGAGTCACTTTCAACATTTCTTGTAGAGTTGGTTTAGTGTCATGAACTCATTTAGTTTTTGTTTGGGAAATTCTTTATTCCTCCTTCTGTTCTGAATGATAGTTTTGCTGGATACAGTATTTTCAGTTGCAGGACTTTTTTTTTTTTTTTTCCCCAGCACCTTGACTATATCATGCCACTCATTTCTGACCTGCAAATTTTCTGCTAAAAAATCAGGCTGACACTCTAATGGGGTTTCCTTTGTATAAGAGTGTTTTCTTTTCTCTTGCTGCTTTAAAAATTCTCTCTTTACCACTAACTTTTTGCCATTTTAATTACTGTGTGTCTTGGTGTGGATTTCCTTGGGTTGATTTTGTTGGGGGATCTCTGTGCCTTCTCAATCTGGATTTCTATTTCCTTCCCCATATTCAGGAAGTTTACAGCTATTATTTCTGCAAATAAATTTACTGCCCCTTTTTTTCTCTCTTCTCCTTCTGGGATCTCCATAATGTGAATGTCTTTATGCTTGATGTTGTCACTGGATTCCCTATGTCTATTCTCATTTTGCACAATTTCTTTTTCTTTCACCTGCTCAGCTTGCTTATTTGCCATCACTCTGTCCTGAGGTCACTAATTCATTCTTCTGTTTCCTCTAGTGTGGTATTTATCCCATCTAGTGTACTTTGAACTCCATTTATTGTGCTCTTCATCTCTGATTGGTTCTTTGTTATGTGTTTGTTGGGGGTCTCATTGATGTCCTCCACTCTTTTCTCAAGCCTAGTGAGTATCTTTATGACCATTACTTTAAATTCTCTATCAGGCATACTTATCTCCATTTTACTTAGCTCTCTTGCTGTGATTTTGTCCTGTTCTTTCATATTTTTTGGTCTCCTCATTTTGTCTAACTCTCTGTGTCTGTTTCTATGTAATAGGAAAGTCAGCTAGGCCTCCTTCTCTTGAAAGTAGTGTCCTTATGAAGAAGAGGTCCTATGGTGCTCTGCAGTGCCCTGTCCCCTGTTCGCCAGAGCCTGGGACTTCAGGGGTGTTTCCTATGTGTGTTGCATGTACACTGATGTTATGGCTAAGCCACTTTTTCCTTTAGTCCAGTTGTCTGTAATGGCTCTCTTTGCCTGTTGTGGGTAGGGTTTGGTCCCTGTGGTGTTAGTAGGCTAGTCTGGGGCCACCTTGGGCTGGAGTTGAGTCAGTCCAGTTGTTTGTCAGAGATGTAATAGCACCAAACTGCAGGGTTTTTTCCCCTGAGAAGCTTTCATTGGTGGGTGGGGGCTACATTCAGACCAGCTGTTTGCCACCAGCCCACTTCTGGGGTGGGCAGTCTTACTGTTGTGTGTAGTTATCTTTCCCTCTCCCTTGGGCAGGACTCACTATGGAGTGGTGCTGGCCCTTGTCAAGGCTGCTGGCACATTGCCAGGTTTGTGGTACTGCTTTTGGTTGGGTCCTGGCCAAGAGCATATTGAAGGTGACAGATCTGCAATGTGCACGGGGGCAAGATGCATGGTGTTTGCAAGGTCTTCACACATGTCTTCTGGGGGAGGGTATCTGCAGTGCTGGGACAGAGGCAGACCTGGATGGAGATGGTGGGGGCACACTGTTATCAAGTTATGTAGCAAGGTGGCTGTGTGTTTATGCTCGGGGGATATGGGGACTGTAATGGTGCCTGCCATCTCCTTTGTTCCTGAAGGATTCTGCCAGTGACCTCATACCTCTAGGACATGCCTGAGATGAGTAAACAACTCTCCCACCCATATGCCCCACACATTTTTCAAGTTGCTACATCTATGTTGTATCTTGTGGGACTATTTGTTATGCTGTCTCTTTGAGTGTAGGGACTCTTTCCTATGGCCCTCCTAGCTGTCCCAGAGCCAATCCCACTGATTTTTTTAAATCCCAAGTTAAAGTCTTACTGGTTATAAGTACTCATGAAATTTGGCCCCTCTGGTTTTCAAAGCCAAATATTATGGTGATTTATCTCACCCTTGTAGGCTCCCAAGTGTGAGGGCCTGTTTCTCTTCCCTCTCCTTACCAATGACATCACTTCAAGCTGCAGATAATCCCAAGGGACTGTTTAGGAATCATGTCTCTGCCCTTCCTAGGCTCTTCCATGTGGCCTCTCTTCCACACTTAGTTTAGTGGAGCTTGTTCTGCCAGTCTTTAAGTGATTTTCTGGGCAATTTACATTGATGTTAGTGTTATCTAGTATTATCTATGGGTTGAGGTGAGCTTAGGCTCCTCCTATTCTGTCATCTTCCCAGCAATCCCAGGATATGTTAATTTTTAGATCTAGTATATACCACCAAACTCAGTGTGCTTCCTCCTGTAGCAAATGAGTAATTGCTCTGCATCCATGTGAACACTGAGTGTTGTCAGTCTTTTCAATCTTAGCTAGTCTTGGCTGTGTGGTGGTACCTCATTGTTATGATTTTCATTTGCTCTGATATATTTATTAATGAAAGTAAACACCATTTAGATACTTTCTTTTGTAAATTATCCATTCAGATCTTCTATTCATTTTTCTCTAAGATCATTTGACTTTTTCTTACTAAGTTATAGGAGGTTTTTACATATTCTGAATGTGAGTCCTTTGTCAGTTATATGTGTTGCATATATTTATTCCCACTGTTACTTGCCTCTTCACTCTCACCATGGTGTCTTTGATAAACAAATCCTTGATTTGAATATAGTCTAGTCTATCAATCTCCTCCTTTATAGCTATTGCTTTTTATAATCTGTTCAAGCAATCATTTCCCAGGTGCCTGGGTGGCTCAATTGGTTAAGCATCCAACTCTTGATTTCAGCTCAGGTCATGGTCCTGGGGTTGTGAGATCAAGCCCTGCATTGGGCTCTGCACTCAGGACTTGGACTCTAAGTCTGCTTGAGGTTCTCTCTCTCCTTCTGCCACTCCCCACCTCGTGCCTCTTTCTCTCTCTCTCAAAATAAAAATCTTTCAAAAAAAAGCATCCAACTCTGGGTCTTGGCTCAGGTCATGATCTCTGGGTCATGGGATTGAGCCCTGTGTGGGCTCCACATGCTCAATAGGGAGTCTGCCTCTCTCCCTCTGCCCCTCCCCTCCTCTCAAACAAGTAATAAATCTTTAAAAAAAAAAAAAAAAGGAAGAAACCATTTCCTACCTCTCCTACCTCAAGGTCATAAAAATAATTTATCTTATTAAAGATTTATTTTTTACCATTCATATTTACAGCTAATTCCTTTCAGGAATTGATTTTTGTAGATGGTATAAGACCAATCTCAAGATTTACTCTTTACATATGGCTGAGCAATTGACCTAGCACCATCACTAATTTTTATCACTAATATTTAGTACTTCCTTTGTCATAGATGGTGTGTCTTCTTATGCTGGGTCTGTTTTTGGACACACCTTTTCTATTGGTTTATTTTCTATTCCTGTTTCACTCTTACTATCTTCTTATAGCTTTATATAAGTTTTGGTATCTGTATAGTACTTTCTCTTATTTAATTCTTAAGAATGTCATTTCTTGGCCCTTTGCATCTCATACAAATTTTAGTCAGATTATCAACTTTAAAATCCTGCTGGGATTTTGATTTATTTAGTGCTAATTTTTGACTGGATTTTATTATATTTTCATTATAATTATAATGTTACATAGATGGTAAGAGTAGGATTGCTAAATATCAGAAAGAGGGGGCAGTATTTTATGTAATCTTTTAAATAATAGCATATCCTGCAAGAAGAAAGACCTTTCAGTAAAGTTTATAGCTAGTAATTGCAAAAGATTTGTAAGCATAAGCATCCAATCAAGATTGTGGATCAATCTGGCATCTTATGGGAATCTCTAAATCCTGGGAATGACAGATGGAGCTCTTGATTGTTTGTGCAGAAATAAACTATGGAAAGGTTCTCAAAATTTCCAAGGATCTATACATATATTCTCAATGAGCCTAGATATCTCAAAAAGGTTTTTAAATGTTTTGTTTAGGTAATAATCTAACAAAAATTGAGATCAGCATATTCTGGATCTTCTAGATGGCCTTTATTTTGATAACCAAGTTGTTTGTTTTCTATGCACAAAATTACAATAAGGAAACCCAGAGAATGATATGTAAATTTCCTGATGTATTCATTTCAAGAGTCACAGAAACCTGTCAGCCTCAACTCACCTGGTTGACTAGAAATGACTACTGGATGAGGCCTTTAAGTTGTCTGAGGGCTTATTTTTCTGTGTCAATAAGATATAGAACCATTTATCATATTTTAATAATAATTGACATTATTTTTAAATATGAGGATAGATTATTATAATAAAAGTGAATATGACTTTAGGAAAATCTGTGCTAGTTTTACAAATTTACTAGTATGACAGATACTTCCATTTAATTTCATAATAATGTGTTATCCTGAGACTACACCCAACAACCATTCTACTAAAGCAGGCATAAAGCTGCCCAGACACTTAAGTATTCCTGTGAGTCAGTCAGTGTGCAAGATTGAAGTATTTATCGGTCAGTTGAACTTGTGTGGCTTCTAGGTGAATCTAACTGCTGGTTCATTTTCCAGGAGTACAGGGGATCAGACACATCCTTCTCCCAGTGAAACTACTCTGTGGCCCAATATCTCCAGGTGCTCACATTTGCTCTTTGGGATTGCAATATCATCTAAATTGGGAGCATTTATGGTGAAAGTGGAGCACAAGGGTATATCTACTAATTACATGGAGTAATAGTTGGGGGTCCAAACAGACTTTGGTTGAGGAAGCAGAGTATACAAACTATGTAAGAATACAGAAGGAGAGTTGGGAGATAGCTCAAAGGTGTAAATCTGTGTTCCACTTTAAGTGAAGTGATATTAAATATGAGCACAGTACAAGATTTGACTTTAAGGCTTAGTATTCTTTTTGTTTGGGGAATGTTGTGGCCTGCATCTGTTGACCCTGACCTGAGGTTCAAAGTTCTGAGTAACTGTCTTCCCCCAGGAATCCAGGCATTTACAATTCCAGGGGAGGAGTGGTAAATATGGAGTAATATTAGACTTGTTCTTCAGAAATCTACTGCTTGAGATTCCACTGTTGGCAACATGTCTTTTCTGGTACTGAGAGTAACAGCAGGAAGGAGCACTCCATGCATGAGTCTATACTTTTTGGGTTGCAGGAAGCTTATTTGTGAGCAGTAATGAATCTGCTGGAAATCAGAGCTGGAAGTATGACAGATTCTTTACCATTGGCCTGGTGCTGAATAGCTTGGATGGACACTGGCTGAGGCAATAATGAGTCTTTACTAATGCAAACTGATAACTGCTCAGGGCTATCGGGTCTGAGGTTTATAATCATACATCACTGAGTTTTTGAAAGCTTAAAATCAAGCCAATAATTAAGATGTTGACTATTAATATTTGTTGAGAGATTTTTGGTTTTGTTTTACTTTCTTTTTAATCAGGGGAAATGATAGTAGGGGGAGAACAAAAAAGAAGAAACCCTAATTAGCATCAAGGTCATTAATTATTAAAAATATCATATGGCATTATTCTGACTCACAATTTGCTTAAAATTGGAGTCAAATGGTCATTTTTAAAGTTCAGATTACTATTTTGGTTGCTTAAGGCTATTCATTTATACTTTAATTAGAAAACTGTGGTGGAGGACTCTGTATGACTTAGTTTTAAACCCTCAGTCCATCATTTGCCCTACTCTTTATTCTAAAAAAAGGGAAAATTGGTCTATTGAATATATACTATTTATGATCCATGAGAGCAGGGACTATGTCTTCCTTATTCACTGCTGGTAACACATAGTTGGTTCTCAGTAAATAACAATTAAATGAATTTCTACCTTCCGTATTACTTTGCTTCAAACTTCTAAAACAAAACAATACTAAGAGCTCATAACAGCAGTTCTGATAAGTTTCATACCAGTTTTCCTTGCGGTGTGACATTTATTTTTAGGCACCAACTCATTTATTTAGATTAAAATTAATTAAAAAATGAAATGACAAATGAAAATAATGTGTTGTGGACCCATTTATTCAGTGTTCCAATGATATCAGCCATTCTTAATTTTTTTAAAGACTATTTTTTAGAGCAGTTTTAGGTTTAAAGCAAATATGAAAGAAAAGTACAGAGATTTCCCTTATACCCCTTGCCCTCTCACGTTATCAACATCCCCCCACGCAGAGTAGTACATTGGTTACAACTGAGGATCCCACAACATTACCACCTAAAGTCCACAGTCTGCATTAGCGTTCACTCTTGGTGTACATTCTGTGGGTTTGGACAAAAGTATAATGACATGTATTTACCACTGTAGTATCATACAGCATAGTTTCACTGCCCTAAAATCCTCGCTAATCCATCTATTCATCTCCCCCCCAGCCCCCAGCGATCACTGTCTCCATAATTTTGCTTTTTGCAGAATATGCTTACAATCATACAGTGTATAGTCTTTTCATATTGGCTTTTTTCACTTAGTAATATGCATTTAACTTTCCTCTGTGACTTTTCATAGCTTGATAGCTCATTTCTTTTTAGTGCTGAACAATATTCCACTGTTTGGATGTATCATAGTTTATTTATCCATTCACCCACTGAAGAACATCTTAGTTGCTTCTAAGTTTTGATAATTTTGAATAATGCTGCTATAAACATTTAAGTACAGGGTTTTGTGTGGATGTAAGTTTCCAGATGCTTTGGGTAATACCAAGTAGTATAATTACTAGATTGTGTGGTAAGAGTATGTTCAGTTTGTAAAAAAAAAAACCCACCAATCATTCAAAGTGAATCCACTGTTCTGTATTCCCATTAGAATAAATGAGAATTCCTGTTGCTCCACAGCCTTGCTGGCCTTTGCTGTTGTCGGTGTTCCAGATTTTGGCCTTTCTAGTAGGTATATAGTGGTATCTTATTGTTGTAAATCACATTTTCTGATGACATATTACATGGAACATATTTTCATATGCTTATCAGCCATTTATATCTTTTCTTTGGTGAGGTGTCTGTTAAGGTCATTGGTCTATTTTCAATTTTTTTGTTTATTTGTTTGTTATCCTGTTGAGTTTTAAGATTTTTTTGAAGAGTTCTTTATATATTTTGGATAATAGTTCTTTATCCGGTGTATCTTTTATAAATATTTTCTCTAAATCTATAGCTTCTTTTTTCATTCTCTTGAAAGTTTCTTTCATAGAGCAGAAGTTTTTAATTTTATTTCATCTTTGATTCCTCAGAATTTTTTGTTTCTTGATATATATTTTGTACTTATTAAGTATTTATATCTAAGTATTTCATTTTTGAGGGTTCTGATGTAAATGATATTGTATTTTCAGTTTCAAATTTCACTTGTTAATTGCTGGTATATAGGAAAGCTATTGACTTATATATGTCAACCTTATATCTTACAACCCTATAATAATCATTTATCTGTTCCAGAATTCTTTTGTGGATTCATTTGGATTTTCTACATAGATAATAATGCCAAATAAAGACATTTTTATTCCTTCCTTCCCATTCTGTATACTTTTAATTTCCTTTTTTTATTATACTGCATTAGCTAATACTTCCAGTACAGTGTTGAAAAGGAGTGGTGAGAGGAGACATCCTTGCCTTGTTCCTGATCTTAGTGGGAAAGCTTCTAGTTTCTCATCATTAAGTATAATGTTAGCTGTAGAGTGGTTTTTTTTTAATAGATATTCTTTATCAGGTTGAGGAAATTCCCCTCTATTCCTAGTTTACTGGGAGTTTTTATCATGAGTGGGTATTGGATTTTGTCAAATGCTTTTTCTGCATCTATTGATATGATTTGATATGATCATGTGATTGTGTTTATTTAGCCTGTTGCTGTGAAGGTATTACATTAATTGATTTTCAGATGGTAAACCAACCTTGGCATATCTGTGATAAATCCCATTTGGTCGTGGTTTGGATTTGGTCCAGGATATGGTCATCTTGATGAATGTTCCATATGAGCTTGAGAAGAATGTCTATCTGCTGTTAGATGAAATAGTCTATAGATGTCCATTATAGCCACTTGATTAATAGCAATATTGAGTTCATTTATGTCCTTACTGATTTTCTACCTGCTAGATCTGTCCATTTCTGATAAAGGGGTGCTAAAGTCTCCAACTATAATAATGTATTCATCTACTTCTCTTAGCACTTCTACCAGTTTTTGCCTCATAAATTTTGATGATCTTTTGTTAAGTTCACACACACGAAGGACTGTTATGTTTTCTTCAAGACTGATTTTCCTTGCTTCCAAGTTTGCTCAGTCTAATATTAGTATAGCAATCCTCATTTCCTTCTGATCAATATTAGCATTATATATGTTTCTCCATTCTCTTTTAATTTATGTATGTTTTTATATTTAAAGTTGTTTGCTTGCAGACTACATATAGTTGGGGGTTTTTTTTTATCCATTCTGACAATCTGTCTTTTTATTGTCATATTTAGATGATTGACATTCAAGGTGATTATTGACATAGTTGGATTAATATTTACCATGTTACTGTTTTCTATCTGTTGCCCCAATTTCTTCTCCTATTTTTGTCTTCCACTCTTTTTCTGTTGTTTTGGTTTTAATTAAGCATTTTTTTTTATTCCAACTTATCTCTTTTCTTAACATATTAACTATACTTTCTTTGATTTTTTTTAGTTGTTGCCATAGAATTGCAATATACATTTACAGCCAATCAAAGGCCACTTTCAAATAATACCATACAGCTTCACAGATAGTGTAAGTAACTTGTAACAACAAAATAAACCTAATTTGTCCTTTCCATCTTTTGTCTGTTCTTTCATTCACTTTACTTTATATAAGCATACATAAGCATATACTGTATTTTGAACAAACTGTTATCTATTTGGTCATATAATGAGTAGTAAATAAGCCATAGAGATCTAATGAACAATATAATGAATATAGACAAAAATATTGTACTCAAATTAAGTAATCTAATAAATATCACTACAATGACAATCATACTACAGTATGTACGTATATCAAAGTAACATGCTGTACACCTTAAATTTACACAATATGTCAAATTTATTTTTTAAAAAGAAAAACAAAAGTTTTTGTTTTATTTTCATTTATTCCTCTCCAATACTCTTCCCTTCCTTATGTAGATCTGAGTTTCTGATATCTATAATTTTCCTTCTTTCTAAAGAATTTATTTTAATGAATGTTTCTTGAAATGTAAGTCTATGGGCAACAAAGTCCCTCAGTTTTCGTTGCAAAAGCCTTTATTTTTCACTTATGAAGTATAATTTTGCAATGTGCAGAATCCTAAATTGGTGGTGTTTTCTTTCAACACTTTAAATATTTCACTTCACTCTCTTCTTACTTTTGTGGTTCCTGAAAAGAAGTTGGACATAATTATTTTATCTTTGTCTTCAGTAGGCAAGGTGCTTTTTTCTCTGGTTTCTTTCAGGATTTTACCTTTGACTTTTTTGTAGTTTGAAAATGATATGCCTATGTGTAGTGTATGAGGTTTTTTTGTTTCGTTGATTTTGGTTTTGGTTTGTATATATCCTGCTTGGTGTTCTCTGAGCTTCCTGGATATGTGGTTTGATGTGTGACATTAATTTGGAGAAGTTCTCAGTCATTACTGCTTCAGTTTCATTTCTGTTCCTTTCTCTCTTCTCCTTTTGGTGTTCCCATTGCACATATGTTACACCTTTTATAGTTGTCCCACATTTCTTGGATATTCTGTTCTGTTTTTTCAATCTTTGTTCTCATATTTTTTTACTTTTGGAGGTTTCTATTGATACATCCTCAAACTCCAAGATTTTTTCCATGTCTAGTCTACTAATGAACCCAAAAATTCACTCTTCATTTCTGTCATTGTTATTATCTTTGGCATTGGTTCTTTCTTAGGATTTCCATCTCTCTGCTTACATTGCCTATCTGTTCTTATATGCTGTCTAATTTATCCACTGGAGCCCCTAGCATATTAACCATAGTTGGTTTTTTTAATTACATTTTTAAAAATTCCAGTGTATTTAACATGCAGTGTTATAATAGTTTCAGGTGTAGAATATAATGATTCAACAATTCTATACATTACTCGGTACTCATCATGATAACTGTACTCTTAATCCTGGTCACCAATTCCACCCATCCCCCACCCACCTTCCTTCTGGTAACCATCAGTTTGTTCTATGTTAAGAGTCTGTTTTTTTGGTTTGTCTCTTTTTTCTTTGATCATTTGTTTCGTTTCTTAAATTCTACATACGAGTGAAATCATGTGGTATTTGTCTTTCTCTGACTTATTTCACTTAGCATTATACTTTTTAGATCCATTCATGTTTTTGTAAATTCCAAGATTTCATTCTTTTTTATGGCTGAATATTATTACATTATATATGATGTAATAGTCCATATATATATATATACCACTTCTTTAGCCATTCATCTATTGATGAATACTTGGGTTGCTTCCATAATTTGGCTATTATAAATAATGCTGCCATAAACATAGGGGTGCATATATCTTAGCAAATTAGTGTTTTCATATTCTTTGAGGAAAATGCCCAGTGGTGGGATTACTGGATCATATGTAATTCTATTTTTAATTTTTTTGAGGAAACTTCATACTGTTTTCCCCAGTGGCTGTACCATTCTACATTCTCACCAACAGTGCATGAGGGTTCCTTTTTCTCCACATCTTCGCCAACACTTATTTCTTTTTTTCTTTTCTTATGTTTTTGATGTTAGCCATTCTGACAGGTGTGATGTGATATCTCATTGTAGTTTTAATTTACATTTCCCTGATAGTAGGTGATAATGAACATTTTTTCATGTGTCTGTTGGCCTTCTGGATGTCTTCTTTGGAGAAATGCCTGTTCATGTCTTCTGCCCATTTTTAAATTAGGTTATTTGGTTTTTGGGTGTTGAGTCTTATAAGTTCTTTATATATTTTGGATACTAACACTTTATCAAATAGGTCATTTGCAAATATCTTCTCCCATTCACTAGGTTGCCTTTTAGTTTTATTGATTGCTTACTTCACTGTGCAGAAGCTTTTTATTTTGATGTAGTCCCAATAGTTTATTTTTGCTTTTGTTTCCCTTTCCCCAGGTGACATACCTAGAAAAAAATTTCTATGGCCAATGTCAAAGAGGTTACTGCCCATGTTTACTGTAGGATTTTTATGGTTTCAAGTCTCATATTTAGGTCTTTAATCCATCTTAAATGTATTTTTGTGTATGGTGTAAGAAAGTGGTTCTGTCTTATTCTTTTGCATATAGCTGTCCAGTTTTCCCAAAACCATTTGTTGAAGAGGCTTTTTCCCATGGCAAAGTCTTGCCTCCTTTGTTGAAGATTAGTTGACCATATACTCATGGATTTATTTCGGGGCTTTCTATTCTGTTCCATAGGTCTATTTTTGTGCCAGTACCATACTGTTTTGATGACTACAGCTTTGTAATATAGCTTGAAATCTGGAATCATGATACCTCCAGTTTTGTTTTGCTTTTTCATAATTGCTTTGGCTGTTCTGGGTCTGTTGTGGTTCCAAACAAATTCTAGGATTGTTTATTCTAGTTCTGTAAACAAGTTGTTGGAGGGAGGCCTGGGTGGCTCAGTTGGTTAAATGTCTGCCTTTAGCTCAGGTCCTGATCCCAGGGTTCTGGGTTTGAGCCCTGTGTTCAGCTCCCTTCTCAGCAGGGAGTCTGCTTGTCCCTCTACCCTCCCCCACCACTCGTGCTCTCTCTCTCTGTCTCACACACTCAAATAAATAAATAAAATCTTTAAACAAATGTTGTTGGTATTTTGACAGGAATTGTATTAAATCTGTAGATTACTTTTGGTAGTATGGACATTTTAACAATATTTGAGTTCTCCCAATCCATGAACATCGAATGATTTTCCCTTTGTGTCTTCAGTTTTTTTCATCAATGTTTATAGTTTTCAGAGTACAGGTCTTTCACCTCCTTGCTTAAGTTTATTCCCAGATATTTTATTATTTGGGGGACAATTATAAATTGGATTTTTTCTTAATTTCTCTTTATTCAATTTCATTCAATTTCATTGCTGGTAATCAGTCTGTTCAAATTTTCTACTTCCTTCTGCTTCAGTTTCAGGAGATTATATGTTTCCAAGGATTTATCCTTTTCTTTTAGGTTGTCCAATTTATTGGCATATAATTTTTCATAATATTCTCATATAATCCTTTGTGTTTCCGTGGCATTGGTTGTTATTTCTCCTTGTTCATTTCAAATTTATTTATCTCCTGGTTTCATTGATCTGTTCTATTGGTTTTTTGTAGTTTCTATTTTGTTTATTTCTGCTTTAATCTTTAGTATTTCCTTCTTTCTACTGGTTTGGATTTTGCTTGGCCTTTTTCTAGATCCTTTAGGTGTAAGGTGAGGTTGTGTTTTTTAGTTTTTCTTGTTTCTTGAGGAATGCCTGTATTGCTAGAATAGCTTTTGCTACATCCCAAAGAATTTGGATCATTGTGCTTTCATTTTCATTTGTCTCCACGTATTTTTTTATTTCCTCTTTTTTTAAAAAAGATTTGATTTATTTATTTGATAAAGAGAGCAAAACAGCAAGAGAGGGAACATAAGCAGGGGGAGTGGGAGAGGGAGAAGCAGGCTTCCCACTGAGCAGGGAGCCCAATGCGGGGCTCGATCCCAAGACCCTGGGGATCATGACCTGAGCTTAAGGCAGACACTTAACGACTGAGCCATCCAGGCTCCCCTTGATTTCCTCTTTGATTTCTTGGTTGACCCATTCATTGTTTAGTAGCATGTTATTAAACCTCCATATATTTATATTCTTTCCAGATTTTTTCTTGTGCTTAATTTCTAGTTTCATAATGTTGTGGTCAAAAGATGCATGGTATAATTTCAGTCTTTTTTAATTTGTTGAGACTTGTTTTGTGGCCTAACATGTCATCTCTTCTAGAGAATATACTATGTGCACCTGAAAAAATGTGTATTCTGCTGTTTTAAAATGGAATGTTTTGAATATATCTGTTAAATCCTCTAGTCCTATGTGTCATTCAAAGCTACTCTTTCCTTGTTGTTTTTCTGTTTGGATGATCTATCCATTGATGTAAATGGGGTGTTAAAGTCCCTTGGTATTGTATTGGTATTGATTACTTCCTTTATCTTTATTATTAGCTGCTTTGTGTATTTGGGTCCTCCCATGTTGGGTGCATAAATATTTACAATTGTTATAGCTCCTTGTTGGATTGTTCCCTTTATGATTATATAGTGTCCTTCTTTGTCTGTTACAGTCTTTGTTTTAAAGTCTATTTTGCCTGATACAGGTTTTGCTATCCTGGCTTTTATTTCATTTCCATTTGCATAATAAATGCTTTTCCTTCTTTTCACTGTCAATCTGCATGTGTTCAGAAATGAGACTCTTGTAGGCAGCATAGAGATGGTTTTTGCTTTGTTATCCATGCCATCACCTTATGTCTTTTGATTGGAGCATTTAGTTTATTTACATTCAAAGTAATTATTGATAGGTATGTACTTATTGCCATTTTGTTACTTGTTTTATGGTTGTTTGTGTAGTTCTCTGTTCCATTCTTCTCTTGTTCTCTTCTCTCACAGTTTTCTGGCTTTGTTTAGTGATGTATTTAGATTCCTTTCTCTTTATTTTTTGCATATCTATTACTAGTTTTTGATTCTTGGTTACCATTAGGTTTATACATAACATCTCATGCATACAGCAGTCTATATTAAGTTGATAGTCACTTAAGATTGAACCCATTCTTTTTTTTTTTAAGATTTTATTTATTTATTTGACAGAGAGAGACACAGCGAGAAAGGGAACATAAGCAGGGAGCGTGGGAGAGGGAGAAGCAGGCTTCCCGCCGAGCAGGGATCCCAATGCGGAGCTCCATCCCAGGATCCCAGGATCATGACCTGAGTCAAAGGCAGACACTTAATGACTGAGCCACCCAGGTGCCCCAAGATTGAACCCATTCTTTACTTCTTTCCCCACCACCCACATTTTAGGTATATGGTGTCATATTTTACATCCTTTTAATTGGTGAATCCCTTCACCAATATTTACAGATTCACTTTATTTTATTGTTTTTGTTTTTTGTTTTTGCTTCTTACTTTTCTTATTCTTACTTTTGGTCTTTCCTTTCCACTCTAAGAGTCCCCTTTGACATTTCTCATAGGGTGGGCTCAGTGGTGATGAATTCTTTAAACTCTTTATATCTCTCCTTTTATTCTGAATGATAGCCTTGCCGGATAGAGTATTTTTAGTTGCAGGTTTTTTCCTTTCAGCACTTTGAATATATGAAGCCACTTTATTCTGGCCTACAAAATTTCTGCTGAAAAGTCAGCTAATAGCCTTATGGGATTTCCTTGTGTATAATTGTTTTCTCTTGATGCTTTAAAAATTCTCTTTATTACTACTTTTTGTCATTTTAATTACTATGTGGCTTGGTGTGGACCTCCTTGGGTTGATTTTGTTAGTGGCCCTCTGTGCTTCCTTGATCTGGATATCTATTTCCTTCCCAGATCAGGAAGTTTTCAGGTATTATTTCTTTAAATAAATTTTCTGCCCTCTTTTCCCTCTCTTCTCCTTTTGGGACCTCTATAATCCTAATGCTATTACACTTGATGGTGTCACTTAGTTCCCTTAGTCCATTTTCATTTATTATACTTCTTTTTTCTCTCTCTTGTTCAGCTTGATTCCTTTCTATTACTCTCTCGTCCAGATCACTGATCCATTCCTCTACTTCCTCTAGTCTACTATTTATTCCTTCTAGCATGTTTTTAATTTCACTTATTGAGATATTCATCTCTGATTTATTCTTTTTTATGTGTTCTATCTCTTTTTCGAGGACCTCCCTGAGGTCCTCCATTCTTTTCTCTTTTTATGACCATTACTTTAAATTCTGTATCAGGTGTATTACTAATCTCCACTTTGTTTAGCTCTCTTGCTGTGATTTTGTCATGCTCTTTCATTTGGGACATTTTTTTTTTCCTGTCTCCTCATTTTGCCTAACACTGTGTGTCTGTTTCCATGTATTAGGAAAGTCAGCTATATCTCCTACTCTTGAAAGTAGTGGCCTTATGAAGAAGAGGTCCTATCATGTTCTATAGTGCCCTGTCCCTTGTTCACCAGAACCTGGCACTTCAGGGTTGTCTCCTATGTGTGTTGTGTGCACCCTTTTGTTGTGGCTGAGCCATGTTTGCCTTCAGTCCAGTCATCTATAATGATTCTCTTTGCCTGTTGTGTGCAGTGTTTGGTCCCTGTGTTGTTAATGGGTTAGTGTGGAACCACCTTGAAGTTGAGTTTAGTCAGGCCAGGCATTTGCCAGAGAGGCAGTAACACCAAACTGCAGGGAGCCTTGTCTGTGTTTTCCCCTGAGAAGCTTTCATTGGTGGATGGGGCCTGCAATCATACCAGATGTCTGCCCCTAGCTCACTGCTCGGTCCACAGTGGAACTGATGTGTCTGGTTATCTTCTCCTCTTCCCAGGGCAGGAGTCACTTTGGAGTTGTGCTGGCTCCTCTTGGGCTGCTTGCACACTGCTAGGCTTGTAACAGTGCTTTCGATGGGCTCCAGCCAAGGGTGTATGGGAAGGGGTGGGTCTGTAGAATGTGGGGGCAGGACACATGGTGTCAGCAAGATTAGAGCTGGTCTGCTGCCGGACAAGACCTGCAGCTGCCTGGGAAAACTCCTGGGGAGTCAGGCTGGGATGAAGGGTACTGTTTCACAGAAGTGTGTGGGGACAGGGCACACTGTTTGCAAGCTAGGTCTAGAGTGTTGGTGCTGTGCTAGTTCTCTCAGGTGTCCCTGTATCTAGGCTGGGGTGCAGGGGAGCAAAGTGGTGCCTACCAGCTGTTTTGTTCTTGGAGAAGTCTCCCAAAGATCCTTGCCCCTCCAGCATATGCTCTGAGCTTAATAAATAAATCTTCCTGTGTAGTCCAGGCATTTTTCAAACTGCTACTTCTATGCTGTATCTCAGCAGGAGTGTTTGTTGTGCTGTCTCTTTAAGGCCAGGAACTCAGTTTCCTCTGACCCTTAGGCTCTCCTAGAACCAAGCGGCTGATTTTTAAAGTTCCAGGTGGTAAGCCCCACTGATTGTTAGCCCACTCTGGTTTTCAAAGCTAAATATTATGGTGATTTGTCTTCCCAGTCTGGGTCAACCATGCCTGCGATGTCTGGTGTGGGATTCTGCTCCTCTCCCCTCCCTGAGCCTACAGCATCCCTCCCTCTGCAGACAGTCCCACAGGTCCGTTTGGCTCCTAACCATGTCTCTGCCCTTCCTAACCTCTTGGATGTGGGCTCTTCTCTACATTTAGTTGTGGGAGAGTCTCTTTTGCCAGTCTTCAGGTCATTTTCTGGATTATTTACACTAATGTTGGTGTTATCTAGTTGTATCCCTGGGATGAAGAGTGAGGTTAGGAACTTCTTACTCTGCCATCTTTCCCTGATGTCCAATCATGGTTGTTTTAAATTCTCTATCTGACAATTCCAACATCCCTGCCATGTCTAGTTCTGGTGCTTGCTCTTTCTCATCAAACTGTGTTTATTGCCTTTTAATATGCCTTGTAATTTTCTCTTGATTACTGGATATGATGTTCTGGGGGAAATGAACAGCAGTAAATAGGCCTTTGGTAATGTAGTGGTAAGGTCTAGTGAGAGGGGAAGCATTCTATAGTGCTATATATATATATCTCAGTCTTTTACTGAGCCTGTGCCTCTGGACTGTGAACTTCACAAGTATTTCTCATTTTTTTTTTACTCCAGAAATGGCTAGAGTGGGCTGAAGTTGGGTATTTTCCTCCTCTGGGTCAGATAGGCTCAGAGAAAACCCCAGCAGGTTAGGCTCTGGTTAGCTAGTTTTTCCTGAAGGCAGACCTTGTTAAGAAGAGTAGAGTGCTCTGGCATATTTCCAAATGGATTCTTTCCCCTCCCCCTGCCAGAAGCATGAAGGGAATTTTCCGTGATATTTCCTGCGAGCACCTAGTCAGCTCCTGATGGAAAAGTCACAAAAGTGTGGCAGCCCACTATGACTGGATTCCCCTAGAGAATTTTAATTATCAGATTTGGGCAGGCCTAGCCTCAAGCAATTTGTCAATAACAGTTCAGATTTTCCAACCCTATTACTGGTTCCTTGGGAGGTTTCTGCTCCAGTATATTGTAATTATCTGTCTCTCCAATTTTGTTGGCAACAGTTTGCCCCATGACCTTAATCCTCTTAAAGATCCAAGAAAAAGTGTTGATTTTTCAGTTTGTTCAGCTTTTTATTTGTTGTTAAGATAGAGTGGTGACTTCAAATGTCCTTACATACCCACCCAGAAACCATAACCATCCTTAATTTTTAAGTCTAAATAATTCTAATAAAACATACGTTGGCAATATGTTTACACATTCCATAAACCAGATGTGTCTGTTAATTCAGCCTTTGCAGGCTTAACCCAAACATTTGAAATAGGTCAAAAGGAACGAGACAAAGAGACGATTTCTTAATATGGGGAGATGATGTGCTTCAGGGTAGGCTTTGAATGGAACCCTTCTTGCAATGATCCATCTAACTTTTTAGGTTTCACTTTATGCCTCTGTTGAATGAGGGAGGAGCATGCACAAGATCCCCACCCAGCAGGAGGGAGAGTGACACGCTGAAGAAACCTGATCCTGTGAATTTGGGTTTGGTTTGAGTTTGAGGCTTGTAGACAACATCAGCACTTGCTCTTCTAGGCAGGAGCATAAAGCAGGCAGAGAGAGTAGTGATAGAAATAATGACTCAGGACAAGCTGTGAACAAGTAGCCACTAGAGTAGTAGCTCTGTAACAGTAGCTCCAGTTCGGCAGCAGTGCATGCCCGTTCATGAGAAGACAGCTAGGAGTTGTTTAGTCACAGAGCTGCTGTCGGAGACTGGACATGGCACTCTCCTCACATAACCTTCCTTTCAGGCCCCAGATGGACTGGTGAGAGCTTTTTCTGGTCTTTTCCCTTCCTATCTTCTTAGCTAACCTAGAAGAGCCTAATTAGCACATGTGTAAATAAGTTAGGCTCTCCTCTGGCTCTAATATTCTAGAATTACAGTGAGCACAGTAGAAACTCATTAATTCAGATAGCTTGCTCCAAATTTCTAATTATTCCATTTAGACTAAGCTGCAGTTTATTTTTGTTCAACAAAATTTTATTATAGATAGCTCAAATTAAAAAGAAAGGGGAGGTAGAGGAATTGTTAAAATATTTAAGGAGACAAACTTAATTTAATATGTTAATTTAGAACTATTTCATTGTTCCAAATAATGGATCTTGCATTTAAGGAGCTTAAAAATGGATGGGGAAAACAGACAAACCAACAAATATATTGCTGTGATAGGTGATGAGAGAGAGGTGTACATACAGTGTGTTAACAAAAAGAAGAGGAATATCTCAGGTACATTAGGGATGGGGGTCCAGAGCAAGAGACTCCCTGGGGATTACAGAGTGTGGAGGATAAAACAATACTCCTTCTGTGTACTTCTTTCTATCTCAGTACTCTACTACCATACTCACAACACTTTTGACATCAGATGTGTGGGTTTGTTACCCCAAACCAAGCAATTTTCTGTAATGCCTGTTGGGTATCCTATAATTTAATTCAAATTTTACACTAGTTGGAATTAGTGCAGACCCCACAGGTAAAGGGTTCAATCCCACAAGACTGCACCCAAACCTCAACTTGCCAATTGCAAGTAGTAGGTCCCCAAGTTACCCACAACTTCTATCTAACTTAGCTACAAATCAGAGGTTCCCATGATTTCCCCTCCCCCTTGGATTCAATTATTTCCTAGAAAAACTCACTAAACTCAGGGAAAAACTTACTTACATTTACTGGGTTTATTATGTAATACAGTATAGATTAAGGATGTAGATGACAGCCAGGTGATGAGCTACATAAGACAAGATCTGGAAGGGTACTGAGCACAGGAGCTTCTATCCCTGTGGAGTTGGGTACACCACTTTCCCAACATGTGGTTGTGTACACCAACCTGGAAGCTCCCTGAATCCCATACCTTTGGGATTTTATGGAGGCTTCATCATATAGCTATGATTAATTGTTAACTCAATTTCCAGCTCTTCTCCTGTTCCTAGGGTATGGAGGTTGGGCTAAAAGTTCCAGGCATCTTCCTGGTGACCAGTCCTCATCCAGGAACCAGGAAATTCCAAAGGATTTAGGAACTCTGTCTAAGGAACCAGAGTTAAAGACCAAATATTAGAACAAATCCTCCTAGTGCTGTTATCACTTGGGAAATTACAATGGTTTCAGGAGCTCTCTGCCAGCAACCAGGGACAGAGACCAATATATGTATCTTCTATTATTTCATACAGTGGCTGAGGTTTAATGGTTGAATCTAGGTGTCTAGATGAAGAGGAGAGGGCAAGAACCCCAGGAAAAGTATTTATAGGCAACCACAAATAGTTCAGTGGAAATGGAGTCCATATGGCAATAATACTGGAGAACATAATCAATTCTCATTACTCATAGTAGTTATATTCTTTAAACTTGCTGTGAACACTGAATTAGTGAACATTGAACTATGGCTTTGTGGTGTGAGGCACAGAATACATGGTTAAGTTTCTTTGAGTCTCTGGTCACAACATTTTCATCAATTGAAACGCAAGTTGTGTTATATAGGTTTTTTGCCAGGATCCTTGTAAAACAAGCTAGTCTCATCAGTGTTGAAAGTCTGTCCTCACACATAACACTTTTCTTGTATAACACTCATCAGGTATTTTAAAAATTCTTCTGTAGCCTCCTGATTCCTTTGGCCACACTGACTCAGGCCTTTATAAAAAAGAAATGGTGAGTTTTGATTTTGTTTTTGTTTTTGTTTTCATATAGATGAACAATTGTTCCAATACTATTTGTGGAAAAGTATATTCTTTGTTCATTGGATTTCCTTGGCACTGTTAGAAATTAGTTAACAATTTATGTGTTGTCCTATTTCTGGATTCTGTTCCTCTTATCTATGCATCTATGCATTCACCAGTACCGAATTCTCTTGATCATTGAGCCTTAATAGCAAGTCTTAAAATTGTTTGTAAAACTGGTGTGGCAATGATCTATACTTTGCCCTCCCAAATGAAGTTTGCAACCAGTTTATTGATTTCCATGAAAAGTCCTCCAGGGATTTTCATTGGGATTACATTGAATCTACTTATCCATTTGGGGAATGTTTGATATCTTAAATATATTGAGTCTTTGGATCTATGAACATGGTGTACCTCTGCATTTATTAGTTCTTCTTTGACTTCTGTCATTGAAGTTTGACTGTTTTGAAGAAAAATAAAAATAAAAAATAAAGTTTTATTGTTTTCAGCAAAAAAAAAAAAAAGAAAAGAAAAGAAATGGTATTCTATTCAATATAGGTGCTTGAAGTCTTAGCCAGAACAATTAAGCAGGAAAAAAAAAAGCGGGGGGGGCATCTAAATTGTAAAGGAAGACATAAAATTTTTTCTGTCTGAAGATGACATGATCTTATATATGTAGAAAACCTTACAGATTCCACAAAGAAACTATTAGAATAAGTGAATTCAGCAAAGTTGTAAGATACAAAATCAGCACACAAAAATCAGTAGAGTTTCTATATATTAACAATGAATGATCCAAAAAAGATGTTAAGAAAACTCATTTATAAAGGGTGCCTGGGTGGCTCAGTCAGTTGAGTGTCTCACTCTTGGTTTTGGCTGAAGTCATGATCTCAGTGTCCTGAGATTGAGCCCCACATTGGGCTCCACATTCAGTGGGGAGTCTGCTTGAAAGAATCTCTCCCTCTGCCCCTTCCCCCACTCTCTCAAATAAATAATCTTAAAAAAAAAAAGAAAACTCATTTACAATAGCATCATAAAGAATAAAATACTCAAAGTAATATAACCAAGAAGCTGAAAGCCTTGTATTTTGAAGTCTATAAAATGTTGCTGAAAGAAATCAAAGACATAAACAACTGGAAAGACATGCCATGTTCGTGGATTGGAAGGCTTAACATTTTTAAGATGTCAGTGCTACCCAAAATGATCCACAGGTTTAATGTAATCCCTATCAAAATGCCAATGGCATTTTTTGCAAAGTTAGAAAAATCCATCCTAAATTCACATAGACTTTCAAGGATTCTATATCACCAGCTGAAATAATCTTTAAAAAAAGAAGAAAGTTGGAGGTCTCATGCTTCCTGATTTTAAACTTATTACAAATCTGCAGTGATCAAAAGAGCATGGTAATGACCTAAAGACAAACAGTAGATCAGTGGACTAGAAAGCCCAGAGAGAAACCCGTGCATATATGGTCAAATGATCTTCAGTGGGGAAGCCAAAACTATTCAATGGTGAAACATGCTACAGTGTGGATGAACCTTGAGGCCATTATGCTATATGAAATAAGCCAGACACAAAAGGACAAATATTATGTGATCCTACTTATGTGCAATACCTAGAATAGTCAAATTCTTAGAGACAGAAAGTAGAATAGTGGTTACCAGGGCTGGGAATGAATGAGGAGTTACTGTTTAATGGGTAGAGAGTTTCACATCAGAAAGATGAAAAAGTTCTTGAGATAATGGTGGTGATGGTTGCACAACAATGTGAATGTACTCTATTCCATTAACACTTAAAAATGGTTAAAATGATAAATTTTATATTTATATTTTGTATATGTATAGTTTTTACTACAATAAAAAACACACACATGATTGTCCATATACATTGAGAACATTGTTGATGAGAATTTATATGAACAGATGATCAATTGTTAATACTATATAATACTATTTGCTACAGGAAGAAAGAAAAGTAAATGTTATGAATTCCAAAATTATATTTTAGAATATTCTGTTACCTTGTTTAAAAAAATGAACATGTCATACTTTCGCTTTCTTTTTCAGAAATTCCAAATTTTAAAAATAGTAAACTTTTATACAGTATTAAAATTCCCATAAATTATAATCAATCTAATCCACATATTATATGAGATAGGCTGATAGATTAAGATATACAAAAAGATATTTATTTCCCTTTCCATGATCAACTGCAAAATATTTGAAGGGCATATTTTTAAGTACATTTGCAACTATATAAAGTCTTTATTTGCACTATTTGCAGATGTTTAAACAGTCTTCACACATGGGAAAAGGAAAAGTCAATCCCAACTTGCTTCTTCTTCCTAGATTCAAGGTTGAATTTTTTTTCTTTCTAATGTGGTAGAAAACTTTCACTAGCACACAAAACTATTATTGAAATTTATTGAATGATAATCCCCTTTTAAGACATCAGAAAAAGAAGCCAATTCAAAGTGAATTCAATATAAAAATACCCTGAAGTTGAATCAAAATCTCATGCTAAACCCAGACTATAAATAGAATGATGTTGAAAAGCTCTGATGATGTTCTGTGGTTTGATTATTTTGTTCCTTCACCATTGCTATTTTTATTCTGTGATAGATTTTTCTATACTCCCACACAGCCCAATTTCCAGTGACATGTCTAATCAACCAAACTCAAGTTAGGAAACCTTATAATAAGGTCTTTATTCTTGGGATTTCACAATACAACCTAAAACAGAAAACTGAGTAACAGAAAGTTAGCTATAACTTATGCAACCTGACTGGGCATTAAAACATTTAGACTTACTTGAATATTTGCATTGAACATGAATTAGATATAGAAATAATTAATTAGTAAAAAGGTAACAATGCAAAGTTAATTATGCTACTTTATATAGACAAATTAGAGTCAAAGGGAGTGTCAACCAACTTTCTCAGCATCTCAAAAACACAATAATAGATGCAATCATTTGTATACAATGTTATCCTTAGCTCATAAAAATAAATTATCTCTCAGCCTTTTTTTCCCCTCTATCCTTTCTGGAGCTTGTTGAATGTACAAAAGATTAAGAGCATATAGCAGAAGTTAATAATTACTCATTTAAGACAATTTAGGAAAAAGTGTGCATCCTTCCTCATACCATCCAAAATTGATTGTCAATAACTGAAATATTTAATGACAAAATGAAATTGTAAAGACATTATAAGAAAATAAATATTCTTGCATTGAGAAATGCCTAAGTACTGAAAGTAGAAATTATGAACAACAAAACATAGGGTCAAAAAAATAAAAGTAAAAACGAAAAACCTATGAAAAATCTGAATGAGGCAGGGTTGGAATATGAAGGTTAAAAAGCAAAAATCCTAATCCAGTAGTTTATAACTTGTCCAGTTACATAGTGAAGAGATGAAATAGCCAAAGGACTAGAAGTCAATCCAATGACTCAGTCCACCAGCCCATGGACCTAATCTTTCTCACTCCTGTGGCAAGTCTGTCACTCTGGAAATTATCAGATTTGGCTGTTGTACCCTAGGGATATTAACACCAATAACTGCCTTTTCCTGTCATAATTCTGTGCTCCCACTGCAAGCTTCTAAATAGAATATGACTTGCCTAGAGGCGCCTGGATGGCTCAGTCGTTAGGTGTCTGCCTTTGGCTCAGGTCGTGATCCCAGGGTTCTGGGATCAGGCCCTCATGTTGGGCTCCCTGCTCAGTGGGAAGCCTGCTTCTCTCTCTCCCACTCCCCCTGCTTGTGTTCCCTGTCTCACTGTGTCTCTCTCTGTCAAATAAATAAATAAAATCTTTAAAAAAAGAATATTACTTGCCTATAAACATCTACTTTCAGGGAGAGAATATGTTGTTATAGTGACCCAAGTTTTCTGGTACATCAGTAACCAAATATTATTCATTTATTTATTCATTCATTTAATAAGCACAGAGCATATCATATGCCCTGGGCATAGCCCTAAGATTATTAATTTAAATAAACATAAAAAAATTCTTAGATGACACCAGGAATAGGGATGGTTGAAGGTAACTAACATCTTGCTTTTTGTTTAGTTGTTTTTTTTTTTAAGATTTATTTATTTATTTTAGAGAGAGAGAGAGCGGGGGCAAGGGTGGAGGGAGACATTGGCTAAGCATGGAGCCTGATGCGGGGATGGATCCCAGGACCCTGAGATCATGACCTGAGCCAAAATCAAGAGTCAGCCACTTAACCGACTGAGCCATCCAGGTGTCCCACATCTTGCTTTTTGAATAATGCACTCCATCCTTCAAATTGCTTCAGCATGCATACCCATATATAAATTATATGTTTGTGACCTCCTATGCTAATAATATACTGTACACATTGTAAAATTATTTTAGAAAATCAAATTCCAAATGACCTGATGTGCCTTCCATCTTCTTCCCATGAGTAATCCATCTATATTTCTTCTTTGGAGAAATGTCTGTTCATAGCTTCTGCTCATTTTTAGTCCGTTTAATTGGATTATTTGGTTTTTGTTTTGGGGGGGGTTGGCATTGAGTTAAATAAGTTCTTTATATATTTTGGATACTAATCCCTTATTGGATATATCATTTGTGAATATCTTTTCCCATTCAGTAGGTTGTCTCTGTTTTGTTGATTCTTTCCTTTGCTATGCAGAAGCTTTTTATTTTGATGTAGTGCCAATAGTTATTGTTGCTTTTGTTTCCCTTGCCTCAGGAGACTTACCTAGAAAAATGTTGCTATGGACAATGTCAGGGAAATTACTGACTGCTCTCTTCAAGGATTTTTATGGTTTCAGGTCTCAGATTTAGGACTTTACTCCATTTTGAGGGGTTTTTTTGTATGGCGTGAGAGAACAGTCCGTTCTATTCTTTTTCAAGTAGCTGTCCAGTTTTTCCAACACCATTTATAGAAGAGACTATCTTTTTTCTTTTTCTTTTTCTTTTTTTTAAGATTTTATTTATTTATATGACAGAGAGAGCGAGAACAGGAACACAAGCAGGGGGAGTGGGAGAGGGAGAAGCAGGCTTCCCGCTGAGCAGGAAGAGCCCGATGTGGGACTCGATCCCAGGATCCTGGGATCATGACCTGAGCCGAAGGCAGACGCTTAACGACTGAGCCACCCAGGCGCCCGAGACTATCTTTTTTCTATTGTATATTCTTGCCTCATTTGTCAAAGGTTAATTGACCACATAATCATGGGTTTATTTCTGGGGTCTCTGTTCTGTTCTATAGATCTGTGTGTCTATTTTTGTGCCAGTACTGTATTGTTTTGATAACTGCATCTTTGCAGTATATCTTGATATCTGGAATTGTGATACCTTCAGTTTTGTACTTCTCTTTCAAGACTGCTCTGGCTATTCAAGGTCTTTTGTGGTTCCCTACAAATTTTAGGATGATTTGTTCTAGTTCTGTGAAAAATGCTGTTGTTATTTTGACAGTGATTGCATTAAATGTGTAGATTGCTTTGGGTAGTATGGACATTTTAACAATATTTGTCTTGTAATCCATGAGCGTGGAATATCTTTCCATTTTGTTTGTGTCATCTTTCATTCTTTTCAATGATGTTTCATAGTTTTCAGAGTACAAGTCTTTCACCTCCTTGGTGAGGTTTATTCCTAAGTGTTTTATTATTTTTGGTGTAATTATAAATAGGATTGTTTTATGAATTTCTTTTTCTCTACTTAATTATCAGTAAATAGAAAGGTAACAGATTTCTGTACACTGATTTTCTATCCTGCAACCTTAATGAATCATTTATTGGCTGCAGTAGTTTTTTGGTGGTCTTCAGGGTTTTCAGTATATTTTGTCATCTGCAAATGGTGAAAGTTTTACTTCTCCCTTACCAATTTGGATGCCTTTTATTTCTTTTTGTTGTGTGATTGCTATGGCTAGGATTTCCAGTGCTATGTTGAATAAAAGTGGTCAGAGTGAACATCTTTGTCTTGTTCCTGACCTTAAGGGAAAAGCTCTCATTTTTTTCACCATTGAGTATGATATTAGTTGTGGGTTTTTCATATAAGGCTTTTATAATGTTGAGGGATGTTCTCTCTAAACCTACTTTGTTGAGGGTTTTTATCATGAATGAATGTTGTGCTGTGTCTATTGCATTTTCAGCATTTGTCAAAATGATCATATGGTTCTTACCCTTCTCTTATTGATGTGATGTATCATGTTGATTGATTTGCAAATATTGGAGAACCTTGCATTCCAGGAATAAGTCCTACTTGATCATGGTGGATGGTTTTCCTTAATGTATTGTTGGATTTGGTTTGCTAGTATTTTGTTGAGGATTTTTGCATCTATGTTTATCAGGGATATTGGCCTGTAGTTCCTTTCTTTTGTAGTGTCTTTATCTGGGTAATGCTGGCCTCATAGAATGTATTTGGAGGATTTCCATTCTCTTCTATTTTTTTTTTTTGGAATAGTTTGAAAAGAATAGGTATTAGCTTTTCTGTAAGTGTTTGGTAGAATTCACCTATGATGTCATCTGGTCCTAGACTTTTGTTTTGGGGAGTTTCTTTTTAATTAATGATTTAATTTCATTGTTGATAATCAGTCTGCTAAACTTTTCTATTTCTTCTTGATTCAGTTATGGGAGGTTATATGTTATAAGAATTTATCCATTTCTTCTAGGTTGTCCAATTTGTTGGCATATAATTTTTCATAATATTGTCATGCCTTTGTATTTCTGTGGTGTTAGTTGTTATTTATCCTCTTTCATTTCTGATTTTGTTTGAATCCTATTTCTCTCTCTCTCTCTCTCTCTCATTCCAATGAGTCTGACATAATTTATTATTTTTTTATCTTCTCCAAGAACCAGCTACTGGTTTCATTTATCTCTTCCAATGTTTTGTTGGTTTGTTTGTTTTTAGTTTCCATTTCATTTACTTCTTCAATCTTTATTATATCCTTCTTTCTGCTGTTTTGGTTTTTTTGGTTTTTTTTTTTCCTAGCTCCTTTAGGTTTAAGGTTAATTTAATTATTTTAAATTTTTCTTGCATCTTGAGGTAGACCTCTAAACTTACTTTAAACTTCCCTTTTAGAATAGCTTTTGCTGCTTCCCAAAGATGTTGGGCTGTTGTGTTTCATTTTCATTCATATCCATGTATTTTTAAATTTTCTCTTTGATTTCTTGGTTGACCTTTCATCGTTTCTTGCATGTTATTTAACCTTGATGTATTTGTGTTCTTTCCAGAGTTTTTCTTGTGGTTGATTTCTAGATTCATAGCATTATGGTCAGAAAAGAAGCATGGGTATGACTTCAGTCTTTTTTAATTTATTGAGACTGGTTTTGTGGTCTAATACATAATCTATTCTGGAGAATATTCCATGTGCACTTGAAAAGAATGTGTATTCTGCTATTTTAGGATGAAATGTTCTGAATGTATCAATTAGATACATCTGGTCAAATGTGTGATTCAAAGCCATTGTTTCCTTGTTGATTTTCTGTTTGGATGATCTATCCATTGATGTAAGTAGGGTGTTAAAGTCCCATACTATTTTTGTTTAATATTGATTACTTCCTTTATGTTTGTTATTAGTAGCTTTATGTATTTGAGGGCTCTGATGTTGGGTGCATAAATATTTATAATTGTTATATCTTCTTGTTGGATTGTTCCCTTTATGATTATATAGTGTCCTTCTTTGTCTCTTGTTATAGTCCTTGTTTTAAAGTCTATTTTGTCTAGAAGAATCCTGCAGATGGTGGAAGAGTAGGGGACCCATGTTCCATCTAGTCTCTTGAATTCAGCTAGATATCTAACAGATCATTCTGAACACCTGTGAATTCAACCTGAGATCTAAGAAAAGAATTGCTGCAATTCTACAAATAGAAAAGTGACCACTTTTTGCAAGGAAGGAGGTGCAGAGACATGAATTTGAGGGGATATATAAACCACGGTGGGGAGAGAGCCTTTGAAAATGGGCCACTGGAAAGTGATATAGCAGCAGAGTGAAAAATCAGAACTTCTAGAAGTCTGCTCCTGTGAGGGACATCCTTGCCTGAAAGGTGCTCAGGTGGTGAAATGGGACAGAATCCTATGTAGGACAGTGTGATCTCAGGATCCCCAGGGTCACAGAAAGAAGGGGGATGCCTGAGTGCAGCAGAGTGCCCAAGCATTGGAAAAGGTAAGCCAGCTGTAATTAGCGAGCTCCAGAGTATTGCCATAAACTGTGAACCCCAGCACAATCAGGAGACCACTCTCCAAGCAGGGACCCAAAAAGTGACAACTACTGCGAGATCTGGCTCCTTTGCCCAGGGAAGTGCCATGGGTCAGCACATGATCAGACAAAGTTTCCCCAAACAGGCTTTGGTGAGGCACCTCTCCATCCCCTGGGAGGATTGGTGCACATGCACACCACAGGAGTCTGGGGAGTTTGGAGCACATGAAATTGTTTGACTGCCTTTCCCTGAGGGTGCACTGAAGAGTGGGAGCCACAATCCTTCATCTCCGTGGCTGGAGATTGTGGTGCCACCATTTTTTTTTTTTTTTACTTTTTTTGCTCACGCTCTAAAGCAGCAGGAAAAGCCAAACAGAGCAACCCAAAGAAGCTTACACTGAGCCCAGCCCCCAGGCAAGGAGTGGTGCAACTGCCCAGGCAAAGACACCTGAGAATCAGGGCAACAAGCCCCTACCCAAGAAGACCAGCAGGATCCTCAGGTGAATACCAAGTTTACAGATCACTCAAAACTGAAAACTCCTGTGCTAGGGGAAAATAGTATATAGAATTAGGTTGTTTGGCATGAGTCTTTAGTCTTTCAGGTTAAAATTTTCTTTTCTCTTTTTTTTTCTTTTCAATTAGTTTCTTATTTTATGAACCCTTTGTTTGTAAGTCTTTTTTTAAATTTCCAATTTTACATTTGATTTCATAGATATATTCTTCATTTTTGGCTTCCTTTCAATGTATTCAATTTTATTTTTGTGTATATAGATGTTTTGCTTTCTTTATAATTCTGAGATTTAGTGTCTTCTAACAAACAGACCAAAATACATACAGGACCAAGTGGTCACCCTGTTTTGTTCACCTGTGAGATTGTATTCTCTCTTTTTTACTTTTTTTTCTCTTTTTCTTTTCTTTTTTGCTTTCTGACCTCTTCAGATTTGTCTAGTGTGTGTTTTGCTGGGGTGATGGTTGATATTTTTTATTTTGTTCTCTCCTTCATCTATTCTTCTCTGGGCAAAATGACTAGAAGGAGGAAACCACAACAAAAGAAAGAACCAGAGGTAATACTTTCTGCCACAGATCTAATGGATATGGATATAAATAAAATGTCAGACCTGGAATTAAGGATATCAATTATAAAGTTACTAGCTGGGCTTGAAAAAGCATAAAAGATATTAGAGAATCTCTTAGTGCAGAAATAAAATCTAATCAGGCCAAAATTTTATTTTATTTTATTTTAAATATTTTATTTATTTATTTGACAGAGAGAGACACAGCGAGAGAGGGAACACAAGCAGGGGGAGTGGAAGAGGGAGAAGCAGGCTTCCTGCAGAGCAGAGAGCCCGATGCAGGGCTTGATCCCAGGATCCTGGGATCATGACCTGAGCCGAAGGCAGATGCTTAATGACTGAGCCACCCAGGCACCCAAGGCCAAAATTTTAAAATGCTTTAACTGAGATGCATTCTAAAAGCTCCAACAGCTAGAGTAAATGAGGCAGAAGAGAGAGTCAGTGACATGAAGACAAGATGATGGAAAGGAAGGAAGCTGAGGAAAAGAGAGGAAAACCACTAATGGACCATGAGGGGAGGCTTTGAGAAATCAGCGATACCATAAAGTGAAACAATATTAGAATTATTGGAGTCCCAGAGGAAGAAGAAAGAGAGGGACAGAAGGTATATTTGAGCAAATCATAGCAGAGAACTTCCCTAATCTGGGGAAGGAAACAGGCATTCAAGTCCAAGAAGTAGAGAGAATGCCCCCTAAAATCAATAAAAATAGATTAACACCCTGACATATAATGCTGAAGCTTGCAAATTTCATAGATAAAGAGAAAATTCTGAAAGCACCTTGAGGCAAGAGCTCCTTAACCTACAATAATTGAAACATTACACTGGCAGCAGACCTATCTGCAGAGACCTGGCAGACCAGAAAGGGCTGGCATGATATGTTCAGGGTACTAAATGAGAAAAACATGCAGCCAAAAATACTTTATCCATCAAGGCTGTCATTCAAAATGGAAGGAGAGATAAAGAGCTTCCAGGACAAACAGAAACTAAAAGAATTTGTGATCACTTAGCCAGCTCTGCAAGAAATATTAAAGGGGATCCTGTAAGTGAAGAGAGAGCCCAAAAGTAACATAGACCAGAAAGAAACAGAGACAATCTACAGAAACATGGACTTTACAGATTATACAATGGCACTAACTTCATATCTGTCAATAGTTACTCTGAATGTAAATAGGCTAAATGCTCCAATCAAAAGACACAGGGTATCAGATTGGATAAAAAAAAGCAAGAACCATCCATACGCTGTCTACAAGAGACTCATTTTAGACCTAAAGACACCTCCAGATTGAAAGTGAGGGGGTGGAGAACCATTTATCATGCTAATGGACATCAAAAGAAAGCTGAGGTAGGAATCCTTATATTAGACAAATTAGATTTTAAGCCAAAGATGGTAATAAAAGATGAGGAAGGACACTATATCATACTTAAAAGGTCTATCCAACAAGAATATCTAACAATTATAAATATTTATGCTCCTAACATGGGAACAGCCAATTATATAAACCAATTAATAACCAAGTTAAAGAAACACATTGATAATAATACAATAATAATAGGGGACTTCAACACCCACCTCACAGCAATGGACAGATCATCTAAGCAGATCAAAAAGGAAACAAGGGCTTTGAATGACACACTGGACCAGATGGACTTCACAGATATATACAGAGCATTCCATCCTAAAGAAACAGAAGACACATTCTTCTTGAGTGCACATGGAACATTTTTCAGAATAGACCACATACCAGGTCACAAATCATGTCTCAACAGATACCAAAAGACTGGGATTATTCCCAATAATTTTCAGACCACAATGCTTTAAAACTTGAACTCAATCACAAGAGGAAATTTGGAAGAAACTAAAACACTTGGAGGTGAAAGAGCATCTTACTAAAGAATGAATGGGTCAACCAGGAAATTAAAGAAAAACTTTTAAAATTCATCAAAATAAATGAAAATGAAAACACAACAGTTCAAAACCTTTGGGATACAGAAAAGGTGGTCCTAAGAGGGAAGCACATAGCAATACAAGCCTTTCTTAAAAAACTAGAAAAGTCTCAAATACACAAGCTAATCTTATACCTAAAGAAGCTGGAGAAAGAACAACAAATAAAGCCTAGACCAAGGAAAAAAGGAATAATAAAGATTAGAGCAGAAATCAATGAAATAGAAACCAAAAGAACAGTAGAACAGATCAGTGAAACTAGAAGCTGGTTTCTTGAAAGAATTAATAAGATCGATAAACCCCTAGCCAGACTTATCTAAAAGAAAAGGACCCAGATTAATAATATCATGAATGAAAGAGGAGAGATCACGACCAACACCAAGGAAATACAAACAAATGTAAGAACATATTATGAGTAACTATATGCCAACAAATTAGGCAATCTGGAAGAAATGGATGCATTCCTGGAAACTTAAAAACTACCAAAATTGAAACAGGAAGAAATAGAAAACCTGAACAGACCCATAACCAGCAAGGAAATTGAAGCAGTAATCAAAAATCTCCCAACACAGGGCGCCTGGGTGGCTCAGTTGGTTAAGCGACTGCCTTCGGCTCAGGGCATGATCCTGGAGTCCCTGGATCGAGTCCCCATCAGGCTCTCTGCTCGGCAGGGAGTCTGCTTCTCCCTCTGACCCTCCCCCTTCTCATGTGCTCTCTCTCTCAAATAAATAAATAAAATCTTTAAAAAAAAAAAATCTCCCAACACATAAGTCAAAGGCTGGATGACTTCCCAGGGGAATTCTATCAAACATTTAAAGAAGAACTAATATCTTTTCTTCTGAAGCTGTGTCAAAAAATAGAAAAGGAAGGAAAACTTACAAACCCGTTCTATGAGGCTAGTATTACCTTGATCCCAAAACCAAAGACCCCACCAAAAAGGAGAATTATAGATAAATATCCCTGATGAACATGGATGCAAAAATTCTCACCAAGATATTAGCCAGTAGGATCCTACAGTATATTAAAAGGATTATTCACCACGACCAAGTAGAATTTATTCCAGGGCTGCAAGGGTGATTCAACATTTGCAAATCAATCAACATGATATATCACTTTAATAAAACAAAAGACAAGAACCATATGATCCTCTCAGTTGATTCAGAAAAAGCATTTGACAAAATACAGCATCCTTTCCTGATTAAAACGCTTCAAAATGTAAGGATGAGGGAACATACCTCAATATCATAAAAGCCATCTAAGAAAAGCCCACAGTGAATATCATTCCCAATGGGGAAAAACTGAGAGCTTAAGGTCAGGAACATGACAGGGATGCCCACTCTCACCACTGTTGTTCAACATTAATACTGGAAGTCCTAGCCTCAGCAATCAGACAACAAAAGGAAATAAAAGGCATTCAAATTTGGCAAAGAAGAAGTCAAATTCTCACTTTTCACAGATGACATGACACTTTATGTGGAACACCCAAAAAAACTCCACCCCAAAATTGCTAGAACTCATACAGGAATTCAGCAAAGTGGCAGGATATAAAATCAATACACAGAAATCAGTTGCATGTTTATATACTAATAACGAGACAGAAAAAGAAAAATTAAGGAATTGATCCCATTTACAATTGAACCCAAAACCATAAGATACCTAGGAATAAGCCAAACCCAAGAGGCAAAGGATCTGTACTCTAAAAACTACAGAACACTTATGAAAGATATTGAAGAAGACACCAAGAGATGGAAAAACATTCCATGCTCATGGATTAGAAGAATAAACATTGTTAAAATGTCTATGCTACTCAGAGCAATCTACACATTCAATGCAATCCCTGTCCAAATACCATCCACATTTTTCAGAGCTGGAACAAATAATCTTAAAACTCGTATGGAACCAGAAAAAACCCTGAATTGCCAAAGGAATGTTGAAAAAGAAAACCAAAGCTGGTGGCATCACAATGCTGGACTTCAAGCTGTATTACAAAGCTGTAATCATCAAGACAGTATGGTACTGGCACAAAAACAGACACATAGCTCAATGGAACAGAATAGAGAACCCAGAAATGGTCAACCCTATGGTTAACTAATCTTTGACAAAGCAGGAAAGAATATCCAATGGAAAAAAGACATTCTTTTCAACAAATGGTGTTGGGAAAACTGGACGGCCACATGCAGAAGAATGAAACTGGACCACTTTCTCACACCATACACAAAAATAAAATGGATGAAAGACCTAAATGTGAGATAGGAATCCATCAAAATCCTAGAGGAGAACACAGAAAGCAACCTCTTCAACTTTGGCTGCAACAACTTCTTGGTAGACACATCTCCAAAGGCAAGAGAAACAAAAGCAAAAATGAACTATTGGGACTTCACCAAGGTAAAAAGCTTCTGCACAGCAAAGGAAACAGTCAACAAAACTAAAAGGCAACCTACAGAATGGGAGAAGATATTCACAAATGTCTTATTAGATAAAGGACGAGTATCCAAGATCTATAAAGAACTTATCAAACTCAACACCCCAAAATAAAAAAATCTGGTCAAGAAATGGGCGGAAGACATGAACAGACATTTCTCCAAAGAAGACATACAAATGGTCAACAGACACATGAAAAAATGCCCACATCACTTGGCATGAGGTAAATACAAATTAAAACCACAATGAGATACCACCTCACACCAGTAAGAATGGCTAAAATTAACAAAACAGGAAACAACAAATGTTGGCGAGGATGTGAAGAAAGGGGAACCCTCTTACACTGTTGGTGGGAATGCAAGCTTGTACAGCCGCTCTGGAAAATAGGATGGAGGCTCCTCAAATAGATGAAAATAGAGCTATCCTGCAACCCAGCAGTTGCACTACTAGGTATTTACCCCAAAGATACAAATGTATTGATCCAAAGGGGTATCTGCACCCCATTGTTTATAGCAGCAATGTCCACAATAGCTAACCTGTGGAAAGAGCCATGATGTCCATCGACAGATGAATGGATAAAGAAGATGTGGTATATATATGCAATGGAATATTACTCAACCATCAGAAAGGAAGAATAATTACCATTGACATCGATGTGGATGGAACTGACTTACTATGCTGAGCATAATAAGTCAATCAGGGAATGACAATTAATATATGGTTTCACTCATATGTGGAATAAAAGAAACAGCACAGAGGGAAGGGAGGGAAAGCTGAAGGGGAAGTCATCAGAGAGGGAGAAAAACCATGAGAGACTCATAACTATAGGAAAAAAACTGAGGGTTGCTGGAAGGGAGGTGGGTGAGGGAATGGGGTAATTGGGTGATAGGCATTAAGTAGGGCATGTAATGTGATGAGCACTGGGTGTTATATGGAACTGATGAATTATTGAACACTACATCTGAAACTAATGATGTACTATACACTGGCTAATTGAATTTAGATTTAAAAAATAAAGTCAATTTGCCTGATATAAGTTTGCTACCCTGGCTTTTATTTCATTTCCATTTGCATGATAAATGCTTTTCCTTCTCCTCGCTGTCAATCTGCATGTGTTCTGAAATGAGACTCTTGTAGGCAGCATATAGAAAGTTTTTCTTTGTTATCCATGCGATTACCCTATGTCTTTTGATTGGAGATTTAGTTTATTTACATTCAAAGTAATTATTGATAGGTATATACTTACTGTCATTTTGTTACTTGTTCTATGATTGTGTAGTTCTCTGTTCCATGCTTCTCTTGCTCTCTTCTCTCACAGTTTTCTGACTTAGTGATATGTATAGATTCCTTACTCTGTTTTTGCATATCTATTACCAGTTTTTTATTTGTGGTTATTATTAGATTTGTATATAACATCTTCTGCATAAAGCAGTCCATACTAAGTTGATGGTTGCTTATGTTTGAACCCATTTTTTCTCCTCTCCTTCTCAAGTTTTATGCATACAGTGTCATACTTTACATCCTTTTATTTTGTGAATCACTTGACCGGTTTTTGTAGTTATACTTAATTTTACTGCTTTTTGCTTTCTACTTTTCTTGTTCCTTCTTATGGTCTTTCCTTTTCACTCAAAGTCCCTTGTACCATTTTTTGTAGGGCTTGTTTGGTAGTGATGAATTCCTCTAATTTCTTTTTTGATTGTGAAACTCTTTATCTCCCCTTTTATTATGAATGATAGCCCTAATGTATAGAGTATTCTTGTTTGCAGATTTTTTTGTTGAGCACATTTAATATATCATGGCACTCCCATCTGGCCTGCAAAATTTCTGCTGAAAAATCAGCTGATAGCCTTATGGGATTTTCTTGTATGTAACTGTTTTCTTTTCTCTTGCTGCTTTTAAAATTCTCCTTTTGCCATTTTAATTACTATGTGTCTTGGTGTGGACCTCCTTGGGTTGATTTTGTTGGTTTTCTCTGTGCCTCCTGGATCTGGATATTTGTCCCCACCCCAGATTCAGGGAATTTTTCAGCTATTATTTCTTCAAATAATTTTTCTGATCCTTATAATGTGAATGTTATTATGCTGAATTCCCTTAGTCTATTTTCATTTTTTGGTTATTTTTTCCTCTCTGTTGTCCCACTTCATTGCTTTCCATTTACTCTGTTCTCTAGGTCCCTGATCTGTTCTGCTTTCTCTTGTCTACTATTTATTCCACCTAGTGTATTTTTAATATCCATTACTAATTTCTTCATCTTTGATTGGTTCTTTTTCATGTTTTTTATCTATTGAGGGTCTCACTGAGGTCCTCCACTCTTTTCTCAAGTCCAGTATCTTTTTGACTATTACTTTAAGTTCTCCATCAGGCATATTATGTATCTCCATTTCACTTAGCTCTCTTGCTGTGATTTTGTCCTGTTCTTTCATTTGGGACATATTTTTCTGTCTAATTTTTTTCTAACTACCTGTGTCTGTTTCCCTGTACTAGGAATGTCAGCTACATCCGTTGCTCTTGCAAGTAGTGGCCTTATGATGAAGAGGTCCTGTAATGCCCTGCAGTGCCATGTCTCCTGTTCCCTAGGACCTGGCATTTCAGGGAGTGACTCCTGTGTGTTGTGTGTGCCCTGTTTTGTTGTGGCCACTTTTTCCTTCAGTCCGTTTGGCTGCAGTGGCTTTCTTGCCTGTAGTGGGCAGTGTTTTGTCCACAGCTAAAGTGGAGTGGGTATTAACAAGGTATATGCCCATCTGCTTGCTAAATGAGACCTGGAACCTCTGCTTCAGGGCTGGGCTGACTTAGCAGATCTGCAAAGAGTGAATGGACTGCCACTGACAGGACAGAGGATCCCACAAAAGGCAGGGGTTGTGTTGCTGGGAATATTTGCACTGACCGTCTAGGGGCATGAACTGACAGTGCCAGGACTGAGGCAAGTGTGACTGGGAAGGATGGATCTGCTGAAGTGATGGGGGCAAGGCTTGGTGCAAACAAGTTAAGTAGGGAGTGTGGGCACTGAGCTGGTTCCTGCAGATGGCCATGTGTTTATGCTGGGGGCTGGGGGAGGGAAGTGGTGCCTATCAGTTCCTTTGTTCCTGGAGGAGTCTCTCTGAGATCCTTGTATCTCTAGGACCTGTGATGAGTAAATCACTCTCCCTCCAGTCTTTCCCTGGTGGTTTTTTCAAACTGCTGGTTCTATGCTGTCTGCTAAGGTTGCTTAGCATGCTATCTCTTTAAGGGTGGGGACTCAACTTCCTAACACCCTCAGGCCTCTCCTAGAGCTGAGCTTACTGATGTTTGGATCCAAGCACTAACCAGGCCAGGCTTTAAGTCCACTAGTTGTTGTGCTGTCTCCATCTCTGTCTCTGTCTCTGTCTCTCTCTCTCTCAAATGAATAAATAAAATCTAAAACAAACAAACAAACAAAAGAACTTGTGAAATCTCTCCCCTCTCACTTTCAAAGCCAAATGTTATGGGGTTTGTCTTCCCCTTGCAGGCTCCCCTGTGTGACAGTCTGTTTCTCACCCTTCTCAGCACCCCTGGCTCCCTCCCCCCAAAAGCAGCCATGGTCTGTTTAGGTTTCAAATCGCCTCTCCACCTTTCCTACCTTCTTGAAGGTGGCCTCTCCTCTGCCAGTCTTTGGGTAGTTTTCTAACCTGATGTGAGTGTTATCTGTTGTATCTGTGGGACAAGACAAGCTTAGGTTCCTCCTACTCCACCACCTTCCCAGCCTCCTATATATGTATATTCTTAATGACTTAAAATAGGATGGCCACTAGGGAGGTTTGCAAAGCAAGCATTTTCCAATATTGGTTATAATGTTACTGGACAGGCAGGGAGCAAATAGCAGTTGAAACCCACCCCTATATGTGTGCTTTTTGAATGTACCCAGCCCATGTGCCAGATAGGTGAGCTGAGAAGCCATCAAGATATCTTTAGCCCAGTAACTATCTGCCTATACTGCAGGAGACATCCTCAGTGAAAAATGCCTAGCTGAGTCCAGTCTATCCTCAGATCTGTGAGAGATACTAACAATACATGATCCTTGTTGCATGATGCTAATTTTGGGTAGCTTGCTTACAGAAATAGGCAACTAAAACAAGTAGTAACTTCACACTCAATTTTACTTTTATATTCTTCCTAATAGATGGGTCTTTAATATTTATTGGGTTATTTAATAAATTTAAATTTTTGTCACTTCATCTGTGGCAGAAATAGCTTTTGACCCAAAGGCTTCACCTTTGTCCTATGGATTAGTTGAACATATTTTGATCTTTTGAAAACTCTGTTTCTGGGAACATTCTGACTAACACCATGATCTTTTACAAGTCACCTATATAAAAGTCTAGAGAAAAAAAACACTCCTTGAAAATAACTTTTAATTTCCAAAGTTTGCGTGACATCTTTACAAAAGAATAAAAGAAACACATCACTAGGATAAAATGAAGGCATATTATGACAATCTTATAATAATTTTGAGTAAAAAATTTGTTTTTTATTGTTTAATGTTATTCACTTAAATGTTAATCCATTTCTTCTGTTTAAAAAGCATTAAAAATAGAACTTGCCTTCTACACACTCTGTTGAGCAGATCTTTTAGGACTGCTTTGTCACTTACTCTGTTCAGACAGGAAACAATTAACTTCTTAAAATTGAAAATAGCTTTCAAATGTCATTATCCTTTTCCAATTTTCATGGACACTTAAAAGAATGCTAATTAAGTTCAACTTAAAATTTTCATATTTTCTCATTAATTGATGGAGCCGTATTATTTTGAAAAGAGAACCTCTTTAACAATATTGTCATAAATATTTTTTGGAAATTCTACATTGTAAAATGATGGAACATCATTTCAGTGAAGTGCAGAGGTTTTATAACAATCATATCTGAAAATATATCCATCAAATTCAATTTATTGACAGTTTTGGGGTTCCTAGTGATCTATGCTAGAGATCAATGCACATCCATTACTCATTCCTCTCCCAACCATATATAAAGAATTTTTTAAATAACATATCATTCAGTTATTGCCACAATAATTCTGCTCACCAGCTACCCTCAAATTTTGTGACACATTACAATAAGCATCTGTTTCTCAGTAATGCATCCGAGATTCAGTTTGGGTGGTTCTCTTCCATGTGTTTCATCTGGGGCCATGTGTTTCATTCTATTCTCATGAGAATGGCAGAAGAATAAGAAGCCTTAAAGTATAAGCATATTTCAAGCCTCCACTCATTAACATCGAACATTACATTGGTCAGAGCAAGTCACATGACCCAAAGTCAAGGGGCAGGAAGATGAGGCCATGGCAACTGCACAGATGTCTAACTCTATTACAACAGAGTTAAACATCAGAACCAAAAGGTCATTTGCCATAAATGGTAGATGAGGACAGGTATGCTTCCTTAAACCCTGAATCCAACACCTGGCCCACCAGGATACACATCTAGGCCCAAACCTTAAAGACCAGCCAGGTTAGTTCTTCAGCTTTTGCTCTACTTCTTGTTCAGATCTCATTCCAGGTCAAAAGTCAATTTTCCTCCTTGTCCAGACTGATTCCAAAATGTACTAATAAAGTTATTGTCATGGCACTATCCTCAGATATTCTAAAGGAGTGACTGAATATGAGCTTTACCCAGGACAACATAATGAAATTTTTTGAGGAAATATAAGTGGCATAATTTTGGGATGACAAAAGCAGTAGTAATTGCCATCATTTATTGACAGCTTAATATATGACCAGCATTGTGCTGAGTACTTTACAGAATTATTTCACAAGATGGGAGGTATCCATAAGGAGTTACCCTAAAACATGAACTATCCATCTCATGAGTGGGGGCTTTGAATAGCCAAGTTTTATGCCCACTGCTAAATCCTAACTGAAGGTAGTAAATATTGTGGGTTTTGCTGCCTAGTGTCTATTATTACCATTATTCTGGTAAAAGAAGAATTGATAAATTTATCAAGACAAGATGCTTTGCCCTTCTTAGCCTGACTATTTATTTTCTAGGCTCTACATTTTTTTTTAAAGATTTTATTTATTTATTTGAGAGAGAGAATGAGAGACAGAGAGCACGAGAGGGAAGAGGGTCAGAGGGAGAAGCAGACCCCCCGCTGAGCAGGGAGCCCGATGTGGGACTCGATCCCAGGACTCCAGGATCATGACCTGAGCCGAAGGCAGTCGCTTAACCAACTGAGCCACCCAGGCGCCCCTAGGACTCTACATTTTTAGGAGAGAGACAAAGAGAGGGAAAAATTATGGAGCTGATTTGTTGAAATTATAGATTAGTCCCTGCAATGTGATGCCCAAAGCTTCCCTGCTTCCTATCCTTTCCAGCCTTGTTCTTCAGCTGCTGTTTTATTTAGTGAACCATGCCAGATCCTTCCAAAAGTTATCATTTTGCCATTCAGAGCCAGTTTTTATTGTTTTTCACCAAAAACCTTCACTGTTCTCCCACATGAGTGAGCAAAGTAGAATCACACAAATTTGTCACTACTCACTAAATAGCTAAGGTCCTTGAGTATGGGAAGACATTTTTCATCTATATATATTTAGTGCCTAAAACAAATTCCTGAAACACGACATACTATACACTGAATGTGTGTGTTCCACCCCCAAATTCATATGTTGAAATCTAATCCCCAATGTGCTGGTATTTGGAGGCAGGGCCTTGGGAGGTGCTTAGATCATGAGGCTGGAGTCCACATGAATGGAATTAGTACCCTTATAAAAGAGACCCCAGAGAGCTCTCTGGCCCCTTCCATCATGTGAGAACACAGAAACAAGACAGCTGTCTACAAACCAGGAAGCAGATCATCACCAGATCTGCTAGCGCCTTGATCTTGGATTTCCCAACTTCCAGAACTATGAGAAGTAAATTCTGTTTTTTTAAGCCACCCAGTCTATGGCAGTTTATTATAGCAGCCTGAAAGTACTAAGACAGTACATAATTTATTTTTTCCAGATTTCCATGCAGAGCTCTTGCTCCTTTTATTTAAAGATGATACCTATCCCTCTCCTCCATCTTACCCCCATGTTTCAACTTCTCTAATTTCAGCAAATTTTAACCTGAGAAGATCAGGAGCTCAGACTGTTTCTCAGCAAATATTCAATAATCAAAACTATTCTGTGAGAGTTTATGTTAAATCTAGTGCCTCATATTAATAATATGCACACCAACTACTTATAAAGAGTTATTTCAAAAGAAAAATATGTGTCATAGTTCCCTTAGTCTGGGATGGAAATCTACATAGAATGATAAATGTAGCCCACCATACACTGATATAGCTAAGGAAAACTGAGGTTTTCTTAAATATAAGTTAGCTTCAGAGAAAGTAAGATTATCCTGAAACCATTCTGGGTATTGTCAGTTACCAAAATAGCTTGAACAGGATTTAGGAATAAGTATTTCTTTAATGGAATATATTCCTTAAAATAAGATTCAGATGTAACATTAAAAGACAAACTAAACTTTTCTTTTTTTTTTTTTTTAAGATTTTATTTATTTGCGAGAGAGAGAATGAGAGACAGAGAGCATGAGAGGGAGGAGGGTCAGAGGGAGAAGCAGACTCCCTGCTGAGCAGGGAGCCTGATGTGGGACTCGATCCCGGGACTCCAGGATCATGACCTGAGCCGAAGGCAGTCGCTTAACCAACTGAGCCACCCAGGCGC
>NC_138372.1:112889093-112906509 GCF_054177405.1 Leptonychotes weddellii | reverse complement strand
AACCATGAGAGACTATGGACTCTGAGAAACAAACTGAGGGTTTTAGAGGGGAGGGGGTTCAGCCAGTGATGGGTATTAAGGAGGGCACATATTGCATGGAGCACTGGGTGTTATACACAAACAATAAATCATGGAACACTACATCAAAAACTAATGATGTAATGTATGGGAACTAACATAACATAATAAAATAAAATAAAAATAAATAAAATGATTAAAGCAAAAAGATTGGTACTGGAAGGGGCGTGTTTCAGTTACCTGGTAAATTCACTTAAATTCTCAGATGTCTTCTCTTGCTGAATAAACAAAGTATGATTGTAAAAAAAAAAAAAGAGCCTTATACTCAGAGAGTCCAGGGTTCAACTGCATCTCTAACACTTACTACTTACATGATTTGGAGTATGTTACTTAATATTTATGAACTTCATTTTTCTAAGGTGTAAAATGGGGTGATAATAATAGTAATAATAATATCTATTTCATGGAGTCGTTACAAGGATTGAATTAGATAATGTATGTAAAGTGCTTAGCAAAGAGCTTGATGCATAGTAAGGGGAGTAAAATATTAACAAACACAAAGAAATAGCTTTTGAATAGTATTTCTATACTATTAAAGAAAAGTTTGTGAAATTGCTTCCTTTATTTATTTGTTATTCCAATATTTTTATTTTAGGACTAGAATTTTTACCTTCTATATGTAACTTCTAAAAATACTTAATAAAATATATTTTTAAAATTCTTTTGGAATATTAAATAAGTCTGTGAAGAAATGTGGGAATAAAACATGTAGAAGAGGAGCAAAGCAGAAGCATGAGATGAGGGAAGAGAATGAGCACCAACTCTGTGGGATGCTTAGGAGCAACCCCCACCTTGAAGCCTGGAGCTTCAGGGCACAAGTGGGACTGGGGAAAAAGCCTTGGGCCTTTGTAGAGAAGGGAGTTGGATCAAAGGTCATTGGCTTAAAGTCAGGATTCTGGAGGAAATATACTCCAATAAACAGGACAAACTAGGAGAAAAAATAACTTTTCCACAAAAGCAGTTGTCGAGAAAGTTTTCAGTCTTGATTGTAGATACAGGTAAAAAAAAGAAAAAAGTTTTCCCTGAGATTTCCTAATCACTGGCCAGAGTCCGCACAGATTTAGGGTCTGATTTGCAATCTTTTCATGACCCTAAAAACTGCAAACAAAAACTATAATTTAAAGTACATGCGAGTTTATAATATCCTGGGTAATGGTAGGAGCAAACATAAAAACTCCTCGAAGAATAGATACTCATACCCAGATTTAAAGAATTCTCAGAAAAACTTCCAACAAATACAAGTTCACAATAAAAAATATCTTAAAATCCATAAGATAATAAGTCACATGAATGAGAGTCAGAAAAAAACAACCAAAAACAGAATCAGACCTGTAAAAACATAAGGCACTAGAATTTTCAAATCCAGAATACAATAATTATGCTGATGTGTTTAAAGAAAAAAAATATGGAACAAACCAGGAGCAAGAGACTATAAAAAATAAGGACTTTACAGGTAATATGATGGCACTAAATTCATATCTTTCAGTAGTTACTCTCAATGTGAACGGCCTAAATGCTCCCATGAAATGGCACAGGGTTTCAGATTGGATAAAAAGACAGGACCCATCTGTATGCTGTTTACAAGAGACTCATTTTGAACCTAAAGACTCCTCCAGATTGAAAGTGAGGGGATTCAGAACAATTTATCATGCCAATAGACCTCAAAAGAAAGCTGGGGTAGCAATTCTCATATCAGTCAAATTAGATTTTAAACCAAAGACTGTAGTAAGAGATGTAGAAGGACACTCTACCATACTTAAAGGGTCTATCCAATAAGATCTAACAATTGTAAATATCTATCTATGCCCACAACATGGGAGCAGCCAACTACATAAGCCAACTGTTAACCAAAATAAAGAATCATATTGATAATAATACATTAATAGTAGGAGACCTCAACACTTCACTCTCAGATCATCTAAGCAGAAGATAACAAATAAGAGTTTTGAATGACACACTGGAACAGATGGACTTTGTAGTTATATACAAAACATTCCACCCTAAAACAACAGAATACTCATTCTTCTTGAGTGCACATGGAACTTTCTCCAGAATACACCACATACTGGGTCACAAATCAGGTCCCAACTGATACCAAAAGATTGAGATTATTCCCTGCATTATCAGACAACAATGCTTTGAAACTGGAACTCAATCACAAAAAAAAATTTGGAAGGAATTCAAACACTTGGAAGTTAAAGAGCATCCTGCTAAAGAATGATTGGGTCAACCAGGAAATTAAAGAAGAACTTAAACAATTCATGGAAACTAATAAGAATGACAACACATCAGTCCAAAACCTATGGGATACTGCAAAGGCGGTCCTAAGAGGGAAATACATAGCCATCCAAGCCTCTCTCAAAAAAGTAGAAAAATCCCAAATGCACAAGCTAACCTTACACCTAAAGGAGCTGGAGAAAGAACAGTAAATAAACCTAAGCAGGAGAAGAGAAATAATAAAGATAAGAGCAGAGATCAATGAGATAAAAACCAGAAAAACAGTAGAAAAGATCAATGACACTAGGAGTTGGTTCTTTGAAAGAATTAATAAGATCGATAAACCTCTGGCCAGACTTATCCAAAAGAAAAGGGAAAGGACCCAGATCAATAAAATCATGAATGAAAGGGAAGAGATCATAACTAACACCAAGGAAATAGAAACAATTATTAGAAATTTTTACTAGCAACGATTTGCCAACAAATTAAGCAACCTGGAAGAAATGGATGCCTTCCTGGAAACTTAAAAACTACCAAGACTGAAACAGGAAGAAATAGACAATGCGAATAGACCAATAACCAGTAACAAAATTGAAGCAGTAATAAAAAACCTCCCAAAAAACAAGAGTCCAGGGCCAGATGGCTTCCCAGGGGAATTCTACCAAACATTTAAAGAAGCAATCATACCTATTCCACTGAAGCTGTTCCAAAAAATAGAAATAGAAGGAAAACTTCCAAACTCATTCTATGAGGCCAGGCTTACCCTGATCCCAAAACCAGACAAAGACCCCATCAAAAAGGAGAATTACAGACCAGTATCCCTGATGAACATGGATGCAAAATTCTCACCAAGATCCTAACCAGTAGGATCCAACAGCACATTAAAAGGATTATTGACCAGTACCAGGTGGGGTTTAATCCTGGGATGCAAGGGTGGTTCAACATTCACAAATCAGTCAAAGTGCTAGATCACATTAACAAAGGAGACAAGAACCATATGGTCTTCTCAATTGATGCAGAAAAAGCATTTGACAAAATATAGCATCCTTTCCTGATTAAAACTCTTCAAAATATAGGGATAGAGGGAACATACCTCAATATCATAAAAGCCATCTACAAAAAACCCACAGCGAATATCATTCTCAATGGAGAAAAACTGAGAGCTTTTCCCTTAAGGTCAGGAACATGACAGGGATGCCCACTCTCACCACTGTTGTTCAACATAATACTAGAAGTCCTAGCCTCAGCAATCAGACAACAAAAAGAAACAAAGGCATTCAAATCAGCAAAGAAGAAGTCAAACTCTCACTCTTCTCAGATGACATGATACTGTATGTGGAAAACCCAAAAGACTTCACCCCCAAATTACTGGAACTCATACAGCAATTCAGCAACATGGCAGGATACAAAATCAATGCACAGAAATCAGTTGCATTTCTATACACAAACAATGTGACTGAAGAAAGAGAAATTAAGGAGTTGATTCCATTTACAGTAGCCCCCAAACCATAAGATACCTAGGAATAGACCTAACCAAAGAGGTAAAGGATCTTTACTCTAGAAACTACAGAACACTTATGAAAGAAATTGAGGAAGACACAAAGAGATGGAAAAATATTCCATGCTCATGGATTGGAAGAATAAACTTTGTTAAAATGTCTGTGTTGCCCAGAGCAATCTACACTTTCAATACAATCCCTATCCAAAAACCATCAACATTTTTCACAGAGCTGGAACAAACAATTCTAAAATGTGTATGGAAACAGGAAAGACCTGAATTGCCAGGGGATTGTTGAAAAAGAAAACCAAAGCTGGTGGCATCACAATGCCCATCTTCAAGCTATATTATAAAGCTGTGATCATCAAGACAGCATGGTATTGTCACAAAAACAGACACATAGATCAGTGAACAGAATAGACACCCCAGAAATGGACCCTCAATTCTATGGTCAACTAATCTCAGACAAATCAGGAAAGAATATCCAATGGAAAAAAAACAGTCTCTTCAATAGATGGTGCTGGGAAAATTGGACAACCACATGCAGAAGAATGAAACTGGACCATTCTCTTATACCGTATACAAAGATAAACTCAAAATGGATGAAAGACCTCAATGTGAGACAGGAATCCATCAAAATCCTAGAGGAGAACATAGGAAGTAACTTCTTTGACATTGGCCATAGCGACCTCTTTCAAGACATGTCTCTAAAGGCAAGGAAAACAAAAGCAAAAATGAACTATTGGGACTTCATCAAGATAAAAAGCTTTTGCACAGCAAAGGAAACGGTCAACAAAACTAAGAGGCAACCCACGGAATGGGAGAAGATATTTGCAAATGACATTATAGATAAAGGACTAGTATCCAAGATCTATAAAGAACTTCTCAAACTCAACACCCCAAAAACAAATAATCAAGTCAAAAAATGAGCAGAAGACATGAATAGACACTTCTCCAAAGAAGACATACGAATGGCTAGCAGACACATGAAAAAATGTTCAACATCTCTAGCCATCAGAGAAGAGATGAAAGATATTGAACATAAATTAGTAGGAATTGAAGCCCTAATAGGAAGTTATACCATTTATATCATTTGGGCCTCTCTTTCCATTGCCCCTCCAACCCTAGAAGCAGAGGCCAACTTCTTGCTCTCACTCAACTCTGAATTACTATCCTCTATATAACTTCTTAGCATTCCCATTACCTCTGTAACCAATTGCTTGTATTAAATTCCCTGTACTGAGAGACTTACAGTGGTATCTCTCTTCCTGGCTGGATCCAGAATGATAAAAAATATTGACTAAGTTTTAATTTTCTAAGTTAAATATGCAGGTTATGAGTTTAAGAGTAAACATGGTGGAAAAGGTAGAAGATGGAAAGAGCTCCCAGTCTATTTAAAAATAGACATGAAATGAAAGGGGAAATAGGAAAGAAAAATTAAGAAAAACAAAAAGCACAAAATAAAATGATATGGGTAAATATATATATATATATTAGTATTTACAATACACTTAAATGGTTTAATGAAAATAGTTGAATTCTTCAGTTAAATGGCAGAAAATTTCATATATGGAGTCAGAGTTCAGCTATATGCAAAAAGGAAGTGACACATAAGGGGTTGAAAACCAAAGAAAGGTTGAAAATAAAAGGATAGAAATAGTTATATAAGGCAAATACCAACCAATAGAAAATTGGGGTACCTATACTAATATATGTAGTATTAGGCAAAATAGAAATCAGGGAAAAAATACTCTTGCTATAATAAAATGCTTTCATTATGATAAAAGTTTCAGCTGACCAGAAAGATAAAACAATTCTAAGTTCTTCTGTACCTGATAGCATAACTTCAAAAATATAATCAAAAAATGATAGGAGAAATGGGCAAATTCACTATTGCAGAAGGAGATTTTTGACACATCTCCCATAACGGATAGAACAAGTAGATTTTTAAAATAGGTAAAAATAATCATGAATTCATGATTAACCAGCTTGATCTAATCGACATACATAGAACCCTAAACGACAACTGGAGAATACTCGTTTTCCTCACACATGGAACATTTCTGAAAACTTCTACATCTTGAATTATTAGGCTTCAGCAGAAACACCACTCTGCAGGATTCTATGGTTTCTATCAGTTTGCTGAGTTGTTTTTGCTACTCTACAGACTGAAATGCCAGGGGCCACCCTGGCAATCCAACTTGTTCAATATTTTTCAAACTGTTATGCGTAATATCTAATCTCCCTCGGTCCCTGATGTTCTCACAGATGAACAAAGTTTTCCTCTGCCCTTCCTTTCACAAAGCTCCTCTTGAGAGAAAGCTAAAATTGCCCATTTTAAGTAGATTCACAGGAAGTCCTAACCAGCGTTATCCTTCAGTCATAGCAGATGCATCGAGAACATGTTTATTGCTCTTAAAATCACTTAAATTACCCACCCTGCAAATTCAATGAAAAATAAATTAAAAGATGATTTTCTGTTTAGTAATTTGTTTTTCATGCTGACTCTAAAAATTTTTATAAGCAACAAATGTATTTTTCTTTTAAAAAAATCTTCAAATACATAATCATATAGTACGTAAAAAATAGTTTTGAATGATACAAAATGTCCATATAGTGTCTGATGTTATACAAGTCATAGAAAGCCCTCCCAGGGATTATGCCATCTGCCTATGTGTATCAGGGTTCCATGGTCAAAGAAGTGATGAAGCAAAGGGCTTATTATAAAGTGACAATGTTGAACTTCATCTGAGCCCTGTGCTCCTGAGAGCAGTGACAGTTGAGAAACCTGCCTATCCTTTTGTAATTCTTCTTTATTTGAGAAGTGACAAAATGGCTGAACAGCTAACCAGCTAACTGCAAAAGACTACCATGTCCGTTCATACTCTGAATTAAGACCCATCTCCACTCTTCTAGAAAGACTCTCATGTTTTATAAAATCCCAAGTTTTGTCCATCTTCTTTGAGACATTTATCATAATGAATGTTCTCTCTGTTGCAATGGCCTGAATAAAATTATTTCCTTAACTGTCTGGAGCATTTTGTCTTTCAGGGTTTGGTGCCACGACTCAGATAGTATCTGTCCCTGCCTCAGGATCCTGTTTACTCCTACCAGGTAATGAGACCCCTTCAGAGCTTTTGTGCTTCATTCCTGTGTGATAATCCAGGGACCCAAAAGTGAGCTCAGTTCCTAATCCTGTGTTCTGGACTCTTGTCCATTCATAGCATGATAAAGATTTGATTTGATACCTTTTGAGTACTTGCTTCATATCTGCACAGATTCTTCTGGTTTCATGGTCTGATCATTTTTGTGATTTCTGTAAATGTATCAATGGTTTATAGAGATCTTCTTTTCTAGGTTGAAAGACAACAACGAATCTGGTGTTAGTCTTTTCTGTTTATCTTTTTCCCTGTCTTGAGCTAAAAACAGCTAAGAATTTGTACCCACTGGTAATAAAACCCTATTTAGACCAGTGATATTTTGTTTCTGTGTTTATTCTCATAGCTAAATTTTTTACAATAAAGTTATAAGCTCTCCATTTGTATCTGTTTGTATGTTTATATAACTGTAACTCAGAAAGGTCTTTACATCTCATTGTGTAAGTATATAATATTTTCCTACCTTTCATGGTATTAATAAATTAGATCATAAAATCTCTGAAAGGAGCCCTACTCTGATTGACTTAGTGATAAAAAGCACTTATGTAAGCTGAATATTCTTAAAATTTCCAGATACCAAGGAAAATAAACCTCAAATATTTTCCTCATAGAAATGAACCCAGAAATGTTTTAAGAATTCAAGTGCACATAATTTAGGTAAATCCTTGGCAGATAAGATTCATTTTGATTTAATTAAAAGCAGCTACATATTTTCTATTAGATCAAGGTTAAGTATAATATACATGTAGACCTTTTTCTTTTTAGGTATGTTTTTCCTAAACATATATAAGTTTGCTGATTGAAAAAGATATGACTTCTACTAAATGTTTAAGATTATAAAAAATGTGAATATGTTTAATGAAAATTGAATCATAATTTTGAAAAATTTTATTTCGACAGTGTTGTAGACACTCTTGCAAAGAAAAGATGGACATCCACCCAAAATGTGGTTCAGATTGGAGACTGATGATGCCACAGGAACACCAAGAAGGTAGGAATATTACTCACATTAGGAGGCTTTCTGGAGAGAGCAGGGCAGGCCTGCCAAACAAGTCCAAAGTGGCTTGTAAGAGGACAAGGAGACTGGCCTGGGTCTTTTATGGTGGTTAGGGGAAGGGGCTGGAGTGAAGTTTCCTACATGCAGGCAGGGACTTGGCATGGTTCAAACTTTCCACCAGTAGCAAAGGAGGAAGCACCTGGTCTTTCCTATCAACTTGCCTAGAGCAGTAGAACATCAAATGAGGCAGACTCCTAATTACAAGCAGTATCAGCATTTTGTAATATGTCAACTTGAACATAATTTCTAAGATTTTCAATCTTAGTAATTAGTAACTTGAATTTAGTAATCTTAAGTAACTTAAAACCTTGTATTGATATTAAATTGAGTTAATCAATCAATATTTACTAGATGCCTAGATTATTTCTAAGTAAGACGGAATACTGAAACATTAATTACTAAGCGTAATTTTGTTTATATTTTTGCCTCTTATTTCTATGGTATAGAGAGAGTATGTATTTGGGTCTGTTAAAGAACGTGTTCATTTTTGCCACTTTGAGAAATTGTACTATAAGGGATGCGTTTGTGTTAAGGAGATAAGAGTAGTTTTGCCCTAAGGTAAAATGACTTGTTGCTCCAGAATAAGAAGAGGAAAATGCAGGACAAAACCAAAATGAATACAGAAAGTTGTGGAAGGTGTGCTGGATTTTTTGTGTGTGTGTGTCTTTTTGTAATGGTCAAAGCTGACTAAGTTTGATGGGTGTCTTATTTCTCTCTTGCTGCTATAACAAATTACCACAACCAAGTAGCTGAAAACAGTTCAAAAGTCCAAAATGGGTCTCACTGGGCTAAAATCAAGATAGCAGGGCTGCATTCCTTCAGGAGGTTCTAGGAGAGAATCCATTTTGTTTCCTTTTCACCCTTGGAGAGGCTTCCTAGAATCTGTGACTCACGGCCCCCTTCCATCTTCAAAGCCAGCAATAACCAGTTAGTCTTTCTCACATTGTATCATTCTGACAATGACTCCTCTCCTCTCTCTTCTACATTTAAACAGCCGTTGTGATTATGTTGGGTCCACCAGAAAATCCTGTTATTTTAAGGTCAGATGATTGGTAACCTTAATTCCCTCTGCAATGGAATTAATTCCCTCTTGTTGTGTAACATAACATATTCACAGTTTTCAGAAATTAGGAAGTGGACGTCTTTGAGGGGCCATTTTCCTGCCTACCACAATGAATTAATTATAAGATTTTCAAAAGATTTCATAACAGGGGCACCTGGGTGGTTCAGTCGGTTAAGCATCTGACATTTGATTTTGGCTCAGGTTATGATCTCAGGGTCGTGAGATGGAGCCCTGTGTTGGGCGCCATACTCAGTGGGGATTCTGCTTGAGATTGTCTCTCTCCCATTCTCCCCCATGCTCTCTCTCTTTCTCAAATAATAAATAAGTAAATCTTTAAAAAAAAAAAGATTTCTAACAAACGTCATACTGGTACAAAGACAGAATTTGGTCTTCTCAGTTATTGTGGAAAATTTTTCTTAGATTATTGGCTTGCTCTAAGAAGTGGTTGTAAAAGATTATTCTTATTTGATGTGTAATCTGTCTAGATCACTGCCCAGATCCTTATTTGGACTCTAGGTTGTCTGGCAGCTGGCCCTTTCCCTCAAAATATGAAGAAGCCCTGTGAGCTGAAGCCCGAGGGCTTGATATAAACCTCAAAGCACTCACTACCACAGCAGACCATGCATGGGCCAGAGTTCCTTATGGATGTTAAGGGAGAGTCCTGTCCGGGCCACTAAGTTCTCTCCCTCTTCTTTGAGATATTCATTAGTGAACATTCTCCCTACTGCAATAGCTTGGGTAAAACATTTCCTTAATTGTCTAGCACATTTTATCTTTCACAAAAGCAAAACACCATCCTTAAATTACCTATTTTCCAAGCTGACTTTTGCTTCACCTGGAACCCTTGCTCTTAAGGAGAAGTGTAGCTTGATCAGTTGTTCAGAGCATGGGGTCTGGAGCAAGTCTCAAATTTTGGTTCTGCCATTCATACGGGGTGACCATTGGCAAGGGACTTGATCTTCCTGTGCCTCAATGTACCTATCCATAAACAGGGATGATGATGGGGATGATGATGGTGGTGATAATGATTGGGATGATGATGGTGATAATGATGATGGTGATGATGATGATGATGATAGTGATGATGATGAGGATGATGATGGTGATGATGGTGATGGAACCTACCTCACAAGGGTCTTAAGAAAGGAGCTCAGAACAAGTGCCTAGTTCAGATTGCTATACACACATCTGCTATTCTTATTTGAGGAACATCTAAGGCTCACCAAGTCCTAATATTCTGAGGAAAGTTTATCCATTCTTCTGAACTGAAATTTCATGCTCAGCTTTAACCTCAGGGTTTGCATAGCACATACATTGTAGGAGAATAATAAATATTGAGTAAATTAATGGAAGATGGCAAATGGGTGGATTTTTGGAGGAAGGAAGGAACTATGGGTGAGGAGGCAGGTATTATAACATCAACTGTAGTATTTCTTTACAGTTAAATGAGCAATTTGAATTCTAAGCTCTATCTCACAGTTGTGTCATTTATTCTCAGAAATCAAATTAAATACATTTCTTCAAGGAAGTGTGTGCTACACAGGCAGCTGATATGATCAAGACCACTGCACTCCATATTCTGGGGTCAAGGCGTGTGAGGCAGTGTGACCTAACTTCAATTAATGACAGCTGCCTCTGGAAACCTGGTTTCTTTCCTTAGGGAAACAGTATAAATTAAAGTCTAGCCAGATTGAAATGCATCACTGCTCAACTGAGTACAGAAACTTGAATTCACACTTTGATTTGTCAGGAAGACAGAAATGCTTTCAACATATAATCAGCCCCATCATTCTTCACACCAAATGGAAATACGCAGACTTATCCAGGCACCTAATGTGGGAAATCTTTTTAAACTTTAAAACAGACAGTAGAACTGTATGTCATTTTTTAAAATTAAGCTCTAATGGGATATTCAGTTTATGTTCTGAAACAAATCAATAGTCCAGGCAACCAGCCATAACTCTTGCTATATACTGCCCTCCAGTGGATTCCTGTCAGATGTAACCTCTGAACATTATTTCAAAAAAACCTATACATAAGCTTTCTTTTCAATGGGATGTTAAATCTTTGACATAAACTTTAAAAATGCATTTGAAAATATTAATGATAATCCTCAAGACTATTTTGTAAAATCACCTTGGAGCGCCTGGGTGGCTCAGTCATTATGCTTCTGCCTTCCGCTCAGGTCATGATCTCAGGGTCCTGGGATCCAACCCCGCACAGGGCTCCCTGCTCAGTGGGAAGTCTGCTTCTCCCTTTCCCACTCTCCCTGCTGTGTTCCCTCTCTCGCTGTCTCTCTCTCTGTCAAATAAATAAATAAAGTCTTTTAAAAAAATCACCTTGTTTTTAAATTATCTGATGTCAAGGTAAAGTACTTATTTATTTCCCCCAGACCTTGGCTCTCCCTCAGGAATTTGCCATAGTGTTGGTTTGTTTCTGTTTTGGCCCATGTCTTTAGTGGTCCCTCAGCCTACTACTACTTCTAAATTCACTCTGGGCAAAAGAGAGATGGCTTTATACTTATCAGAAGAAGCTCACATAGCTCCTTTAAACATGGCCTTGACACTAGGGGCAAGCAACCATTTCTTCTTAGTTTACAAACAAAAGTCACAAATCAGTGCTAAAGCTAAGAATAAAACTGAGATGCTGCCATTTCTGGAGAACCCTCAATGTGTGAAGTTCTGATAACTGGAAGGTGACTTCCAGCACACTGATTTGACTCATTCCATCAGAATTTGGTTTGAAGCATCTGCTTTCTGCTTGGGTCATGATCCTAGGGTCCTAGGATCGAGCTTCTCCTTCTGCCCCTCTCCCCATCACTCACCCTGCTTGCGCTCTCTCTCTCTCAAATAAAAAAATCTTTAAAAAAAAGAATTTGGTTTGATGAAATATTACCTGTCTTTTCATGGCTACCTGATTTCTCACTGCCTCCATTTCAGGAACATTTTCTGTTGTTTTAAAATAATACCTCACAGTTTTTGTAAATATTATATGGCATACACACTGCAAAATTGGGAATTTAGTGTATGAGATTTTCTCAGGGCAGGAAATTATGACGAATACTAACTAAATAACAGGACTCTCACAGGTAGCTAATTACATGGAAAAGAAAATGACCAGAAGGACATTTCTGGAAGACAATTATTGGTTTTTTCTCTTTAAAGTAAGCATGACTAAAGCTAAGCTCAACTTAGTCCTCTAAATATACACATAAAATATGAAATCATTCAGCAGACACTAGCCTCTTTCTAGATGGTAAAAGACTTCTTTAGAAGTGGGATTCTAAAATATTGCTGTAACAGTAATTCACCACCAGATTGATGAACACTGAAAATATGTTTACAGTCTAATGAAATTTTGAGATAACACAGCACTTCAAGTCATGCTATTTGAGTTTATTTTGAATGCATTTCTATATTCTATTTGCTTATCAAAATAATCCTTCAATCCCCACAATAATGAACATAGGTAATTGTCTGTTTAGTCTCTAATAATAACCTCAATTACATTTTAAATATTCCATAACCAAACTCTGAGATAAATCTCTTTATAGAATGCTTTAACATAAAAGATGAAGAGATGAAGAGGAGCTCTTGAAATTGACTGATTAAATTTGACTCTAGTGTAATTTGATATATTCAGTATGTATTTACTTATTCACTCTCTTGCCCTAAAAATATTCATTGAGCATCTACTATATACCAGAATGTAAAATACAAAGTGTTCAAACATGATCAGGAAGGTCCTGCTGAGGAGGAGTTCAACATTTAGTGGGCAAGTCAGATGGGTAAATAGATAATTAAAATACAATATAGTTAAGTATTGTAATAGAGGCATGTAGGGACATTTCACAGAAGGGGCATTATTTGCATTTTGAAAAATAAGTGAGTTTATTGGGTATACAGTCTGCAATGAGCTTACTCCAAGTGCAAATGTAGCCAGGCACCAAAAAGGCTGGCTTATACAAGAAACTACAACTAGTTCCATTTGGCCTGAGTAAGGGGAGCCTGGAAGGAAAGGGGAGTATGCTGGGTGGGTGGAGGTCTTCACATGTTTCAACAGGTGCTTTGAAAAGTTTATGGGAACAATTGAAGAATTTTAAGCAGGATAATGATATGATCATATTTAAATTTTAGAAAGTGTACTCTGATGGAGGAAAAATGTGAGGGACATTTCATTAGCAGCAGACAAGCCTGTTTAGAGGATTGGGGGTATCCCAAATATGAGATGATGAGAAATGCAAATCCAAAAAGACTGTAAATCTAATGAAATACATCTTAAGAAACGTATATTGTTTTCCAGATTTATAAATTCTGTAAAGTGAGTGTTTTATAAATGATATCAAATCATTTCTTAGGTGAAAAATGTATAGAAGTAAAATTTCTAATTGGAAATATAACCACATATTATTAATATAAAAGGTGTTATTCATATTTGCTTATTTATTCTTTCTCTTAGGGTATCATTCTGCACACCTTTTTGTTTCTTATTTGTCAAATATATAATCAGACCTGAATTTTGCCTTCTCAAATACATCCCATCCCTTTCTAGGCTATTTTAGTCATTTAAAAAGCATTATTCATGGACCAAAAGAAATCTCTGAAATAAAATCAGTGGGGAGAAAGAATTGATAGGAAAAAGATGACACGAGACAGAGATAGACACTTAGGATAATACACTGGCCTGCCACAATGACTGAAAATAATCTAGAACACAATGCACAGATCCTTAATTAGACAGAGCTAATCTAAGAATCATTTAAGGCCCCTCAATCCTGGGCCTAAAATAAAATAAAAATGAGTCCAATTTCAATGCTTAAATGAAATTATACTGGGGGTAAAAATAAGCCACGCTCTTTATACTCTTTATGACGGCTGAACTCAATTTTAGTAGGGAAAAAATTAAGGGTGCTTAGTGTAAAGGGAAAAAAAGCAAATTTACGTGCGTTGTCATGACTCAGGTGTGCTTGAACCTCCACTGCAGACTGGATGCAGAAGGCTCTTGATTGAAAACCCTCAAGGTGCCAAGTGCTACACAACCACCTGCTGGCTGTGGGTCCTTGGACACATTACTTAGCCTGTCTAGGCCTAGTTTCTTCATCTATAACAGGGTGTCATGGCACTATTGACATTTTTAGGCCAGATAATTTTTTGTTGCAGGGGACTGTCTGGAACATGATCCCAAACTGTTTACACAGGAGATTCTGAGCGAATTTCCTCCAGTGTGAGGTAAAGATCTTTCCTGAGTGCAGCCTCGTTTCCCTATGGGTGACTGCTTATACACACATCTCCACATTGTGGGTACCATGCACCCAGGATAAACTTTGAGAAGAGAAATATTTCCCAAAGAATTAAAATCTACAAGAATGGCTCCCTGGCTGGAGCGCCTGGGTGGCTCAGTTGTTAGGAGTCTGCCTTCGGCTCAGGTCATGATCCCAGGGTTCTGGGATTGAGCCCCACATCAGGCTCCCTGCTCAGCAGGAAGCCTGCTTTTCCCTCTCCCATTCCCCTTGCTTGTGTTCCCTCTCTCTCTGTGTCTCTCTCTGTCAAATAAATAAAGAAAATCTTTTAAAAAAAGAAAAAAAGAATGGCTCCCTGGCTAAAAACGAAAGGACTTCACAATACAAAGTAAACATGTAGGTTTTTAATCTTAAATGTCTACATTTTAGTCACTTTACAATTTTTCTTAAGAATTGTAGAGTGGATTATTAATATTTGGGTAAATAAAGAATCTGTTGTTGTTCATAAAAACAAAAGCACAGTCTGAATTCAAGTTTTTCTCTTTTGCTAGATAGAAACCATTTGCACGCACATTTGAAGTCAGACTTTGCTTTAGCTTCTACCATCAACAGAATGTTATGTTCATTGGTTGATTTTAGGAACTGAGTTCTAATTTGGACATCTTACTACAAATATTAATTTCATCCTTTTTTATTTTTGAATTTTAACTGCTAATTTTAGTTTCTTTTTAAATCTTCTAAGCTGCAAAGCCACATCTGATGGCCGATTTAATGTAAGAAAGGTCTAGCCTTCACTGTTAGAGAATTTCTTTTTCTTCTTACAGTCACATTTGCCAACTTCAAAACATCTTGAGCTTTTCTTTTATTGACACATCTTCCCTATCATTACTTGCTCTGGGTGAAGAGTTGGACTTTCAGAGCTAAATGATGGGATACAAAGACATGTAGAGAGGGGTGCCTGGGTGTCTCAGTCAGCTAAGAGTCCAACTTTTGGTTTCGGCTCAGCTCATGATCTCAGGGTCCTAGTATTGAGCCCCACATGGGGCTCTGTGCTCAGCGCCGTGGAGTCTGCTGGAGATTATCTCCCTCTCCCTCTGCTCCTCCCCCTGTTCGTGCTCTCTCTCTCTACCCCCCTCTAAAATAAATGAATAAAATCTTTTAGAAAAAAAGACACGTAGAGAGAGAGTTATGTATGAAATAAACATGGAGGGGTTTATGTTTTTTTAATATTCATCAGCACTTTCAGTTTCTAAAACAGATTTTTAAATAAAATACGTGGAATTTAAAGCACAAAATTAAGATGAGTTGTGTGGCCTAAGATACAGCTGAGAGATTCTAAAACTCCCCCCAAAATGTCATCTGCTATCAGCTGTTAGTTTTCCAGCCATTGCTTCAAGTGTTGAGGACAAAATAATCACCCCTGAGCCCACTTTCAGAGAGCAGATGTCCTGTAGGAAGCAGGGGAAGGGATTTAAATATCTTTTGTGACTTCTGCCATTTCTCTAGGCAGAGCCACTACAAACAGCTCCATGTGGTATGATCAACTGCAGAAATAGAAAACTCTCAGGGGGGGAAAAGATGGCGGAGGAGTAGGGAACCCTATTTCAACTGGTCCCGGAATTGAGCTGGATATCTACCAGACCACTCTGAGCACCCACAAAACCAGCCTGAGATGTAAGAAGATCTGGATCTCTACAAACAGAATATTGCAGGCAGTTGGTTTTGAGGTACAAAGCAGGTAGCCGTGATTCCGTGGGCAGATATCGGAGGATAAATGGCAGCAGGAGGGTGCCTGGGCGTGGGGATCCTACACTGCCGGTGAGCGACAGCCTCACGCACTGGGGACGGGCACAGACTTGCAGACCGGTAGTGGCAGGGAAAGGACTCTAGGGCAGCCCCTGGGATGGAAACCCGGAGTGGCGGGGTCTCACATGCGCGTAAACTGGGAGCGGCTGGCGGTTTTAGAAGCACAAAGGGCAGAGACATGCCCCAACCTGGAGGCAGGACTGGGAGCGCTGCAGAGGGGCACACAACCCAGGCCGCTGCAGTTTATAGCAGCACAGACAGAAACGGAGACAGTGTGGCCTGGAGAGCTCACTGAAGAACAGACTGTGATCTCTCTGCTCTGAAAGAGAGGGTTGGAAACGGTCTCTTCTGCTCTGACTCATGGAAGAGACGCGGAAAGCCGCCAGAGAACAAAAGCCCCCAAAACTGATTCCCCCACTGAGCCCATCCCCCCACCACAGGGGCGCAGGGCAACTCCACCTAAACAGGGCTGCCTGAGTACAGCGTGGCAGGCCCCTCCCCCAGAAGACAGGCTGGGAAAACAAGAGGCCAGCAACCCTAAGGTCCCAACAAAACAGGTGCATCTTGCTTGGGTTCTGATCAATAATTTGGACTCTATACATTCCCTCAACCACCCATCAACAGAATGACTAGGAGGAGGAGCCCCCAAAATAGAAAAGACTCAGAGATTATGACTTATGCTGCAGATTTAAAAATGGATGTAGATATAACTAAGATGTCGGAGATGGAATTCAAGTTAGCAATTGTGAAGACAATGGCTAGAATGGAGAAATCAATTCAGGGCAACATAGAGTCTCTAAGGGCAGAAATAAAAGGTGAATTGGCAGAACTTAAAAATGCTATCCAATCCAATCTAGATAATGTAACAGCTAGGGTAACTGAGGCAGAAGAGAGAATAAGTGACCTGGAAGACAACATAATACATAAAAAGGGAAAAGAGGAGGCCAGGGAAAAACAACTCAGAATCCATGAAAATAGAATCAGAGAAATAAGTGACACCATGAAGCATTCCAATGTCAGAATAATTGGAATCCCGGAGGGAGTGGAGAGAGAGAGAGGACTAGATGTATTTGAGCAAATCATAGCTGAGAACTTCCCTAATCTGGGGAATGAAACAAACATTCGCATCCTAGAAGCAGAGAGGACCCCTCCTAGAATCAAGGAAAACAGGCCAACACCCCGGCATGTAATAGTAAAACTTGCAAATCTTAGAACCAAGGAAACCATCTTAAGGGCAGTTAGGGGGAAGAGATTCCTTACGTACAGAGGGAGGAACATCAGAATAACGTCAGACCTATCC
>NC_138372.1:112850322-112888593 GCF_054177405.1 Leptonychotes weddellii | reverse complement strand
GCCTTTCTGGCTTGCCAGGTCTCTGTGGATAGGTCTGACGTTATTCTGATGTTCCTCCCTCTGTACGTAAGGAATCTCTTCCCCCTAACTGCCCTTAAGATGGTTTCCTTGGTTCTAAGATTTGCAAGTTTTACTATTACATGCCGGGGTGTTGGCCTGTTTTCCTTGATCTTGGGAGGGGTCCTCTCTGCCTCTAGGACCCGAATGTTTGTTTCATTTCCCAGATTAGGAAAGTTCTCAGCTATGATTTGCTCAAATATATCTTCTAGTTCTTTCTCTTTCTCTCCACTCCCTCTGGGATTCCAATAATTCTGACATCGGAACGCTTCATGGTGTCACTTATTTCTCTGATTCTATTTTCATGGATTCTGAGTTGTTTTTCCCTGGCCTCCTCTTTTCCCTTTTTATCTATTAAATTGTCTTTCAGGTCACTTATTCTCTCTTCTGCCTCACTTACCCCAGCTGTTAGATTATCTAAATTAGATTGGATCTCATTGATAGCATTTTTAAGTCATGCCAATTCAGCTTTCATTTCTGCCCTTAGAGACTCTATGTTGCCATTAATTGATTTCTCCATTCTAGCTATTGTCTTCATGATTGCTAGCCTGAATTCCATCTCTGACATCTTGGTATATCTGCATCCATTTGTAAATCTGCAGCATAAGTCATAATCTCTGAGTCTTTTCTGTTTTGGGGGCTCCTCCTCCTAGTCATTCTGTTGATGGGTGGTTGAGGGAATGTATAGAGTCCAAATTATTGACCAAAACCCAAGCAAGATGCACCTGTTTTGTAGGGACCTTAGGGTTGCTGGCCTCTTGTTTTCCCAGCCTGTCTTCTGGGGGAGGGGCCTGCTGCACTGTTACTCAGGCAACCCTGTTTAGGCAGAATTGCCTTGCCCCCCTGTGGCAGGGGCTGGGCTCAGTGGGAACCAGTTTTTTTGAGCTTTTGTTCTCTGGTGGCTTTCCTTTGTGGCTTTCCGCGTCTCTTCCGTGAGTCAGAGCAGAAGAGATCGTTTCCAACCCTCTGTCTTAGAGCAGAGAGATCGCAGTCTGTTCTTCAGTGAGCTCTTCAGGCCACACTATCTCTGTTTCTATCCGTGTTGCTATAAACTGCAGCTTCTTGGGTTGTGCGCCCCTCTGCAGTGCTCGCAGTCCTGCCTCCAGGTCGGAGCACATCTCTGCCCTTTGTGCTTCTAAAACCACCAGCTCCTCCCAGTTTGCACTTGTGACCCCGCCACTCTGGGTTTCCATCCTGGGGGCTGCCCTAAAGTCCTTTCCCCACTGCTACTGGTCTACGAGTCTGTGCCCTTTCCCCAGCGCACCAGGCTGTCACTCAGCGGTGCTGTAGGATCCCCACCTCCAGGGTCCCTCCCACTGCTGTTTATCCTCTGATATCTGCCCACAGAATCACGGCTCCCCAACTGCCTGCGATCTTGTTTGTAGAGATCCAGATCTTCTTACCTCTCAGGCTGATTTTGTGGGTGCTCAGAGTGGTCTGGTAGATATCCAGCTCAATTCCGGGGACCAGTTGGATACGGTCCCCTAGTCCTCCACCATCTTTTCTCTGTCCTGAGTTCAGACATTTTAAAGAAATTATATTTCATTACATCATGCTTGAAGAGGAAGTTGTTATGGCTTAATACATCAGCATAATATTAAAGTGACACATAGTGCTTTATGTTCATATAAAATGTTTCTTTGACATTGTTTCCAGAAGTCTCTGAAATGGTTCAAGATTATTTCAGTGATATTTACTCCAAGGCCACATCAAGTCAGAGCTCATGTTTCCTAAACCTGGATGTGCATCAGAATCATCTAAAGAATTTGTTAAATGGCTTCATCCTCACAGGTTCTGGCTTAATAGATTCAGGGAAGTATCCACGATCATCTGACTCTCAAACAAGTAATGCTGAGACACAAAGGACAGGGTCTAGAATCACAGTTCCCCAATATATATGCAGATGGCACAATGAGGAGAATATCAGTTCATTAAGCCCGCAGGTGGTTCGAGCCACTCACATGCAAATAGTGCACAATGAAGGACTGCCTACCAGTGGGATGAGTCATCTAAATGGTGCTTCACTGTACCTGCTGAAGAGACTACCTTCTTTCCTTTTAGAATCACTCCCATTCTCTTTCCCAATTTAAATGAGGAATCATGTCTTCATCCAAAAGTAGGAATACCCTTTTACTATGGACTAAATGTTTGTGTTTTCCCAAAATGCCTATATTGAAACCTTAACTCCCAATGTGATGGCATTTGGACGTGGAGCTTTTGGAGGGTAATTAGGTTTAGATGAAGTCATGAGGGTAGAGTCCTCATGATGGGATTAGTGCCCTTACAAGAAAAGATAGAGCTAGTTTACTCTTCCTCTGCCATGTGAGGATATACAAAGGCAAAGGCCATTTGTAAGTCAGGAAGAGGACTCTCACCAGAACCCAACCACCCTAGCACCCCGATCTGCTCCCCCTGACTAACATTCCGAACTCCATTGTCTTGCTCTACTTTTTTCTGTAACATTCATTGCCCTCTACCATATTTCAGAATTCACTTACTTTTACCACAAATTCAACTCCCTAAGAACAGAAATATTTGTCAGTTTTTTTATTTAAATTCAATTTAATTACCATATACTGTATTATTAGCTTCAGAGGTAGAATTCACTGATTCATCAGTTGCATATAACACCCAGTGCTCATTACTTCAAGTGCCCTTCTTAATGCCCATCACCCAGTTACTGCATCACCCCACCCACCTCCCCTCCAGCAGCCCTCAGTTTGTTCCCTATAGTTAAGAGGCTCTTATGGGGGGGAGGGGGTGCTTGGGTGGATCAGTCAGTTAAGCATCTGCCTTCAGCTCAGGCCATGATCCCAGGGTCCTGGGATTGAGCCCTGCATTGGGCTCACTCAGCAGGGAGCCTGCTTCTCCCCCTCCCTCTGCCTGCCTGCCTGTCTGCCTACTTGTGATCTCTCTGTCTGTCAAATAAATAAATAAAATCTTTCAAAAAAAAAAAAGAGGCTCTTATGGTTTGCCTCCCTCTTTGTTTTCCTCTTATTTTATTTTTCCTTCCCTTCCCCTATGTTCATCTGTTTTGTTTCTTAAATTCCACATATGAGTGAAATCATATGGTATTTGTCTTTCTCTGACTGACTTATTTCACTCAGCATAATACCCTCTAGTTCTATCTACATCATTGTAAATGGCAAGATTTCATTCTTTCTGATGGCTGAGTAATATTCCATTGTGTATATATATACCACAACTTCCTTATCCATTCATCTGTTGACAGACTTCTGGTCTCTTTTCCATATTTTGGCAATTGTGGACATTGCTACTATAAACACTGGGGGGCATGTGCCCCTTCAAATCATTATGTTTGTATCCTTTGAATAAATACCTAGTAGTGCAATTGCTGTTGTAGGGTAACTCTATTTTCAACTTTTTGAGGAAACTCCATCCTGTTTTTCAGGGTGGCTGCACCAGCTTGCATTCCCACCAACAGTGTAAGGAGGGCTCCCCTTTCTCTGCATCTTCACCAACATCTCTTTTTTAGTGAGTTGTTAATTTTAGCCATTCTGACTGGTGTGAGGTGGTATCTCATTGTGGTTTTGATTTGTATTTACCTGATGGCTAGTGATGTGGAGCATTTTTTCATGTGTCTGTTGGCCATTTGTATGTCTTCTTTGGAGAAATGTCTGTCCATGTCTTCTGCCCATTTCTTGACTGGATTTTTTTAGTTTTGGGTGTTGAGTTTGATAAGTTCTTTATAGATCTTGGACACTAGTTTCTTATCTGATAAGACATTTGTGAATATCTTCTCCCATTCTGTAGGTTGCCTTTTAGTTTTGTTGACTGTTTCCTTTGCTGTGCAGCTTTTTATCTTGGTGAAGTCCCAACAGTTCATTTATACTTGTTTCTCTTGCCTTTGGAGACATGTCTACCAAGAAGTTGCTGCTGCTGAGGTTGAAGAGGTTGCTGCCTGTGTTCTCCTCTGGAGTTTTGATGGATTCCTGTCTCACATTTACGTCTTTCATCCATTTTATTTTTGTGTATGGTATGAGAAAGTGGTCCAGTTTCATTCTTCTATATGTGGCCATCCAATTTTCCCAACACCATTTGTTGAAAAGAATGTCTTTTTTCCATTGGATATTCTTTCCTGCTTTGTCAAAGGTTAGTTGACCATAGGGTTGAGGGTCCATTTCTAGGTTCTCTATTCTGTTCCACTGATCTATGTGTCTATTTTTTGTGCCAGTACCATACTGTCTTGATGATTACAGCTTTGTAATACAGCTTGAAGCCCAGCATTGTGATGCCACCAGCTTTGGTTTCCTTTTTCAACATTCCTTTGGCAATTCAGGGTATTTTCTGGTTCCATACAAGTTTTAGGATTGTTTGTTCCAGCTCTGTGAAAATATGTCGATGGTATTTGGATAGGGATTGCAATGAATGTGTAGATTGCTCTGGGTAGCATAGACATTTAACAATATTTGTTCTTCTAATCTATGAGCATGGAATGTTTTTCCATTTTTTTGTGTGTCTTCCTCAGTTCTTTCATAAGTGTTCTGTAGTTTTTAGAGTACAGATCCTTTGCCTCTTTGGTTTGGTTTATTCCTAGGTCTCTTATGGTTTTTGGTGCAATTGTAAATGGAATTGATTCCTTGATTTCTCTTTCTTCTGCTCATTGTTAGTGTATAGAAATGCAACTGATTTCTGTGCATTGATTTTATATCCTGCCATGTTGCTGAATTCCTGTATCAGTTCCAGCAATTTTTTGCTGGAGTCTTTTGGGTTTTCTACAGAGTATCATGTCATCTGCAAAAAGTGGATGTTTGACTTCTTCTTTGCTGATTTGGATGCCTTTTCAGAAATCTTTGTCAGTTTTGTTCACTAATACATTCCATAAACCTAGAGCAGAACCTGGCATCTAGTTGATGCTCTACAAATATTTGTCAAGTGATTGAATCTCAGTCTTTTTCTTGTTTCTAGTACTTAATAATATGTAGCTTAATACTTACAGTTTATCCTTTCTGCTCACCTCTCTGCTTCTGGAAAATACACTGTATGTAAAACTATATATTCTTATAAATAAACAACTTTCTCATGAGTTCCACCCCAAAGGTTTATTCACAATCCAAGCCCATTATCACCTCCTCCTCAAAGCCAGAAGATTTTTTGGACTAGAATCTCTACAGTTAATTTACCTGTTTGATGCTTGTTTAAGAAGATCTCTCCCTGTCTTACCATATATAACTACCACCAAAATAAAATACCATAATTTTCTCATTGATTAAAGAATTGCCTTATAAGCTCAGCTTCTCAGGTTTTGAAAATTGGTGGCATCACAATATTCTAGGCCACAGGCACAACTGTTACGGGGTCTTGGATGCCCCCCCCCCATTCTCAGATGTCTCCCAGCCTTGACTCTCTAAACTAAAGCTAGCAATGCATTGCAAGACTCCTTGGAAATGTCCCAACTATAATTAGGACATCACCTTGTACTTGGGAAGCTTTCATATGACCCTTCCTAGCTAAGAGTGACAAGTGGGGAACAGGTAGCATAGGGAAAGAGGCATCATTCATACCACTGGGGCCTGCCTTATCTGAGCAAATCAGTCATGACATTCCCAGGTGCCAAATTCACCTAAGGACTACAATGGCTTTAAGGTCCAAAGCCTCTAAGAAAAGTAAAATATTCCCCTGTGCATATCCTCCATCCAAGGACCCAGAGGGGTAACAGAACCCACTCTGTTCTCCTGGTCCTGTCCACTATGTATGGGTGTCCTCTCTCCCTATCTCCCTTTTGAATCTACTAGCACATTGAGCAGCCAGGGGAAAAGCAGGGCAACTAGGATGTTGGCTATTTCACTCTCCCTGTGCATCTATCTTTACCTTGGAGTTGTGACTAACACTACTGCACAGCTTTCAAGAGTTGAATTGAATGAACGTGGGAATAGGAAATATTAGCTAAAGTGGAATGTGAGATTATCTTTAGATTTCAGTGATGTGTGCTTTTTCTCTCCTGTTTGTTTGCTTTGGTTTTGGTTTTTACTCTGTTTGATTACTACTGGTGCAAAATTGTGTATAACTGGTAAGAGGAGAAAAAACCTTAACCACTAAAATACTCATAATTTTGCAGCCAAGACAACACCAAAACCTTATTTCAGTTTTGAAATAACAACAGATCTCTTGTTTTCCCTGGTCATGATCTCTCTGCTGTGAATGCCAGTTGCACACCATCTTGTTCTGGGGTAGTCTTTGATGACATTTGTGCTCATATGCAATGCCCTTTCACCTCTTGCCCTTATCATGCACTTCACCAGCCCCCAGAAATATGTAACCTAGAAGCCACTGAATTTCTATTTTCTAATTTCCCTGCAGTCAAAAATAAGCTAAACCCATTGCCCAAAGATAAAGATCTGAAACTGAGTCCCATGCCCTTTTTAAGGGATATAGCCAGGGTTCTCTAACAAACCAAATGGTTTCATGCAATATCAATGCATAAAAATTGCATAACCAAGGCTTAAAGAAATATGAGGGGCCTCCTGGTATTAAAAAAAAAAAACAAAACAAAACAAAAAACAAACCTGTCCCCTGGTATTAAAGACACCAAAGGACTCCCATACAGCTGAGTTTAATAAACCGTTTTTCAATGTATGCTTCATATAGAGACATTTCCAGTGTGTCTCATGCTATAATGCTCAACAGCTGCAACTATAACCCTCAATGTGTTCCATATGGAGCTGTGGTTATAATCGGCTCCTTCTGTGAAAGGCTCTCTTGGACTTCTTCTGTAATTAGGATTAAAATGCACTGAGGGCCCACAGGAGATGCGAGAGAGGCCTTTTATTTCAGTCATTATCATTTCTCTCAGGCAAGATCACCTTTCAGAAAAAGCTGTGTAGATTCTGTCTCTAATCTTCACCAAAAGAGGTTGAGCTTGTTAAACTAAATTCCTTCTTCTTCTTCTTCTTCTTCTTCTTCTTCTTCTTCTTCTTCTTCTTCTTCTTCTTCTTCCTCTTCTTCTTGTTAATCTGAAAATGACTTTGAGGTAGCAAGCTTTAGCAGAGTAGCAATTGTTCATTGCTCCACAAAACGATGCTGCTAGGACAACAGGGAGTTGGGGCATTTGTAAGAAAATTTGTAAGTGTGAGCCTCATTGAGAAGAGCAGACACAGGAACTTCAGAAAGAAAACTGACAGGTTAGGGGCACCTGGGTGGCTCAGTCGTTAAGTGGCTGGCTGCCTTCGGCTCAGGTCTGCCTTTGGCTCAGGTCATGATCCCAGGGTCCTGGGATTGAGCCCTGCACCAGGCTCCCTGCTCGACAGGAAGCCTGCTTCTCCCTCTCCTGCTCCCGCTGCTTGTGTTCCCTCTCTGGCTGTCTCTCTCTCTCTGTCAAATAAATAGATAAAACCCGTAAAAAAAAAGTCCTTTCCCCACCACTACCGGTCTGCGAGCACTCCTGGGTATTTACACCAAAGAAACAGATGTAGTGAAAAGAAGGGCCATATGCACCCCAATGTTCATAGCAGCAATATCCACAATAGCCAAACTGTGGAAAGAGCTGAGATGCCCTCCAACAGATGAATAGATAAAGATGTGGTCCACATATACAATGGAATATTACTCAGCCATCAGAAAGGATGAATACCCAACTTTTACACCAACATGGATGGGACTGGAGGAGATTATGCTAAGTGAAATTAAGTCAAGCAGAGAAAGTCAATTATCATATGGTTTCACTTATTTGTGGAACCTAAGGAATAGCATGGAGGACATTAGGGGAAGGAAGGGAAAAATGAAGGGGGGGAAATCGGAGGGAGAGACCAAACATGAGAGACTGTGGACTCTGAGAAACAAACTGAGGGTTTTAGAGGGGAGGGGGTGGGGGGATGGGTGAGCCCGGTGAAGGGTATTAAGGAGGGCACGTACTGCCTGGAGCACTGGGTGTTTTACGCAAACAATGAATCATGGAACACTACATCAAAGACTAATGATATATGGTGATTAACATAACATAATAAAATAAAATTTAAAAAAGAACCCTAAAAAAAAAGAAGAAAACTGACAAGTCATTTTAATGAGATAGTGATCCCCCAAACATTATCTATGACAAGGCAATTATATAAATTAACATACACTGAGGGCTTGAAAGATTTCAGTAAAAGAGCTACCAGAAATCAACTATGTGTGCAGAAGCAAAATTCATAAAAGGAATGGATAGATTACTTGACTACTAAAACTATAAAGCTTCTATATGACAAAACATTAGAAATAAAACTAAAATGCAAACAACAAACCTGGGGTAGGGGGAGGAAATTGCAATATGTATGTCAAACAAAAGGTTAATATTCTCCATAAAGAAAAACATACAACTCAATAAGGACAAAAATATATAAAACACCTCAATAAAAAACTTAGTAAAGCCGAAGAATAGGAACTTCACGAAAGAACAAACACCAATAAATATAACCAACAAAGTTAAACCTCATAATTAGAGAAATTAAAATCAAAACAGATCAGTTTCCCCTATTAAATAGGCACAGAATTAAAACAATTTTTTAAAGATTTTATTTATTTACTTATTTGAGAGAGAAAGCATGAGTGGGGAGAGGGTTGGAGAAAGAGAGAGAAGCAGACTCCACACTGAGCAGGGAGCTTGACATGGGGCTGGATCCCAGGATCCAGGGATCATGACCTGAGCTGAAGGCAAACGCTTAACCTACTAAGCCACCCAGGCACCCCAAAACAATTTTTTTTTAAAAAGAAGCACTTCTGAGGAATTTTCATTAAAAGACGTGCTTTGAAGAACTAAAAAAAAAGAGGCACTTCCAATGATAAGAATGTCAGGAAGAAAGATTAGAAGGAAAGCGAATTGTTAGAAACTTTTTGAAGGAAAATTTGACAATAAATATTCTAAAAATTAAAATTGTACCTACCTCCTTATTGGAGGAGGATATTGAGAGAACATGACTGCTGGCTGACCCATGAGCTGGACCCAAGCAATAGGAGGCCCCCACCCTCTCCCCTGTCCTTGCAGTGTACATTCTGCCCACAGTTTCCATAGCAGGAGCCAGTTTCAAGGACACAAACTCAAGAGAGCAATGTGGTGTTGAGACCATCTGGACTAGATACATGACTGAACCTAGTTAAGGTTTTTATATAAACTTTTAAGATCTGGCAGGTGGGTGTGGAGATCTACTTGTGGCACCCAAGACAAGCCCCGTATGTAAGTTCCCTTGCTTATTGAACCTGCCAGCTACCAATCTGGTCTCTTCAGTCGCTCTTTGCGCTCCATGTGCTGGGCCAGTTTCAGATTTCATTCGGGAGATTCCCACATTTGCAAATCAACACTCCTTGACCCAGCAATTCCACAGCTAGGAAGAATGTAATTATTTGCCTTTTTAATTTAAAGTTTAATATTGCAATTTACATTTTTGGTATTTAAATCTTTTTATGTTTAAATTTATAATTTAATGCATTATTAGCATTTTTATAAATAACATTCATGTTCATTTAAATGGATTCAAAACACCTAAACTATTGATTTCTTAATACAGTGTCCATATTTTCTTGAAAATAATATGAGAAAGGAAAAAAATTACCTCATAATCTTTCTCCACCTGATCCTGTTCTCATTGTCATGTACTTTCCATTGCTTCCCTGCTAAGGACTCTGCTTCATTATCATCAAGGCAAGAAAAGACAGCATGACAGTGGTCCAAATGTTAGGTGATTTGAGTTAGCACCTGACTCTGCCTCTTACTACCTGTTCATCTGGGACAAGTCTTCTAGCCAAGGTCAACTTTGGTTTCCTCATCTGGCCACTTGGGAATAATTATCCAATCTATGTCCTAGGACAGGTACAAGGAGTACATCAGATACTATGTACTGACCACTTAGCACAGAACACCTAATGAAGGGCAATTCTTTTATAAAATGTATATAAATAAATATTATACATGTTTTATATGTTACTGACTACTGATGCCTTAAATGTAGGATACTAAAATACCATTGCTAATATAATATTGAAATTCTGGTCCATCACATATAAAAATAGCACTGTCTCACCTCTATGATGAATAGTAGTGTGGAAAATTGCCCGTAACAGTGAAATTTTGAAAAAAAAAAATATTAAGTTCCTACAAGATGGAATTCATTAAATGAATTATTGTATCTATATAGGTTGGACACTATGCACCTACTAAAATTATGTTAAAGATAAGTCTTAAATGTATTGAATGGATGTTTATAGGTGCTTGTTTTCTCATCTGTGAAACCTGACAATTTGAGATGATTCTTCATCACTTTGAGCTATTTTCTTCCATTTTTGCTGTAGATTTTCATTGTCATTTAGTTTTTTAGTTTGCTATCAGAGTGGATTTGAAGGTCTTTTACTCACACTGAAAGAAAATGGATGAGAGTGAATAGGAGAGGTAAGAATGATAACTAGATTTTCAGGAAATAGTGAAGAACATTCCACGTGTAGAACTGCAGCAATGTGAATGATGCCTTGGAGTTGTGCAGGATGGCAGCCCTATGGTGACTCTACCTGCTTTAGGTAGGAGAGGCTCTTCCACAGTACATGCAGCTAATGCTGGGACTGATGGGTCCAGTCAAAATGGTATCAACAATCCGAAGCCTGCTCCAGCAACCAGCAGCAGAAACTCTATAGCATTTGCCTATCTAGCAGAAGAGAAAATATTTTGTTTTAGAAATGTATATTGAATCTTGCCAGTGTCTGGAAAATCATGCAGAAAAAAAATACAGAAAAGAAAGCACCTGATTTTATAACAACCACCTCAAAATTCAGAAGATGATACCAAACAAATCAAATAAATACCAAATAAATTAACACTGGTTTCCTCTTCAACTATAGAAAGTTCATCCTAAGTAGGCATCCAGTTCCTTCTCCCTGGATCTCTCTCCCTCTTTTAGCTCTTTTCTGTTCTTTTAGCTGGCCCCCAGGGTCCCAGACATATCCTCCCACAGCCCCTTGTGGTGAAGGCAGAGGATGTCCTAGGTCTGGAGGGAGAAAGCAACATCTGCAAAGCCAGGCAGCTCAAAGCAGTCAAACCTTTCTCTAAGCCAAAAAGTTAGAATCAGAAAAGTCTGAATTAAAAATTTAGGATCAGAAATTCTGGGATGGGTTCTGGAATGTATGTTTTCACAAGCCCTCCATGTGATTCTGATGCCCTTAAAATTTGAGAGCTACGGATCTATTCCATTCTGTTTTTTTGCTCCATCTTTGGCTCAGTCAAAACAGGTACATTCACAAGGATATCATGTCAATAGCATTCTTTGAAAGTCTCCCTACTCATTTTTCTCTCTTATCTCTGCTTATGAGAGGCTATCCTCACCTGAATAATTTAATATATTAAATTAGATGACATTTATTCTGCCACAGTTGTGTGTGTGTATGTGTGTGTTTGTGTTTTACTCAGAGGGAGTGAACTGGAAAACTGAAGCTTGAGGTCCTTGAGATTTTAAATATGCCTTCTAGTGTTTTGAGTGTCAGATTAAGAGATGGAGTACCTAATCGGCATCAACATGTTCTGTTTCTTTCCTACATCTCGTTCTGTTAGTTCACCTCTCATTCCAGTGTTATAGTTCCTACGATAACTAATTCTCCATCTATTTCATTATAACTCATTCTTAGAGTACATTAAGTGCATTCTCAAGCATTTGGTCTTGATCTCTCCCTTCTTTATCTGATTAGTGCCAGTGAAACTCAGGTGTGATCTCCTAACAATGAAGGACTCCAAGGTGTGCTTTATTTTTAAGGGCCTAGTAACTAAAAGTCAGAGAGGGAAATAATCCTTGGGTTTTTGACCCACTGCTGCAGCACTTGCTAACAGGTCCCATTGTCACATTTGTGTATGCCATAGTCTTAGATGTTCTGACCACCCTTTAAGGTACTTTGTTTGCTCAGGGATAGGAAGAGCAACATTTAATAATTTAGTGATAGCCTTAGTGAGAGTTGAAACATTTACCAAAGGAGCTAACATCAGACTGATACAACTGAGTACTGAAGTCTGCTTTTATTAAGTTAATGTCATACAGTCTTTGCAATTAGGTTCACAGAAAGAATTTACCCATAGGGATTTGCTTCCCTTCTGATGGCATTCTATCCAGAAAGCAATCTCCAGTTAAGTCCCATGGCAGGTTGCAAGGAATGACATAATACACACTCTTGCCCTCAGTAAAGTACACACTGCTTCTTCACCATGGGAATCATTTTCCATTTCAATGTAGGAACAAAACATATGGCTCTGTGTGCTTTCCTCTCCAGATCACTAAAACCTAGAAGCACAGGGTTGCTTTCTGGCTTTTGCAGCAAGAACTAAAATATTGGGCTTTAACAACTCTCCACAGAAATATATGCTTTGTAGATTGCTCATAATTATGATTAGGAGGCTGAATAGCATGACTCAATTTCATAAACGTCTAAGGCAAGGGAGCAGCTCCCAGGCCTGCCAACAAGATGGTGGTTCAGTGAAATTCACTGCTACTTGGCATCATTTATTGGTTAAACTGTTGTGCCCCATGGATTAGAATTTAGGGCTTTTGCTCTCTATCCCCAGGGCCCCCTACTTCCCCTCACCCCAGTTCTCCAATATTCCAGCCATTTCGCACTGAGATTCCACACAGGTAGAAATTCAAGAGAACGCTGCTCCATCTCCTTAAGCCTCATGGTAGCATTTCACAGATCAGAAGTTTCATGGAGAGGGAAAATAGACACCAGAACCTTGTTCTCTGCCCTGTTTAAGGAGAGTGGGCAATTTTCAATATGCCCTATCATGCAGCCTTTCCACCCTACCTTTACCAACCACATAGTCACAAATCAAACACATTTGACCCCAGGACTTCAAACTCACAAAAAACAAATAGTAAAAATATCCATGCTGGTGTATGATCCAAGTTCAGCATTTTCTTATACTTGAAGTAAGTGGGCTTCAGAGTTCACAGTTTTATGTTGTATCATTTTATTTCTGCTTTCAACGTATATTAAAGCACCCTCCATGACATTTTTCATACCTTTTTCACACCATGGCAAATGCATAAACTTACCAGGAGAAATAGGAGGTGGAGGAGGGCCACCCAGCCCACCTCCTCAAAGCCATCCAAGGGTCAGCCATCTGTCCCACCATCTTGCCTGCCACCTCAGTTGCTTTATTTGAATACATACAAGCACAGACACCAGCTGTACTCATCTTCTATGGCTTTCTGACCAACTACACCCTAAAACACAACTTGGCAAAAACAAAACAAAGAAAGACTGCAGGCAGACAGGACTAAATCAAGATAAAACTGTGAAGTTGATAAGGGCTTCCTTGGTTGCCTTTTCCCACTTTGCATTTCAGAATCCTTCTTCCATCCAGGTCACCCACACCCTGCCAACCCACTCTGCCTTCACGCTATTTCCAATAGCTGAAGGTGACCCCTGGGGAATCCTATCTGGACTGTCCTTCCTGAATTGCACCTAGTTATCTGAATAAGAAAGATTATCTCTTCTCCTCACGCATGCAATCAAATATCATACATTCTGTTTCATTTGTGTCTCTTAGAACCCTGATATCTTCTTGTTTCTCTGACAAAAACAGTAATCCAATTAACTGACAAATACATTAATATTGCCTTTCTTGGAAAATAGCATCTTTTATTTTTCTCAGTTAATTTACATCTATTAAGTACTTACTGTGACTACAGCCCCATGCTACAAAAAGGAATAAAATATGGTTTCTGCCTTTAAGAAGCTTGCATTCTAGCTAGGAGGAAGGGTACACACCAAAACACTATTTGCACAAAAAACCAAAACACTGTCATTAAGTACAATGATAGATATGTTCAAAAACTGCTATGGAGACATTGGACAGAAAAAAATGAGCAGAAGAATGGACAAGAACATCTGGAAGTGAAGCTAAAAATAATGGCTAAAGGCCAGTTATGAAAAATTGTGTGTTGTCCTAATAAGTTAGGGCTTTCTTTCTAACTGTAAGGGAAAATTTAAACAATTACTTTCTGAATATAACTTGACCCAATGAAGCAACTGTAAATGGAAGGCTTCAGGTATGCCCCCATGGACAGTATGCTTTAGGTCCTGCAGGTCTTTCAGAGTTACCACTGCCAAGCATAGCCTTGACCCTTCACTGTCCTGACACTGTGTTTGGGAAGTAGTTTTTAAGATATCATTTTAAAACATCTTCCAGTCTATATAACCCTATCTTGTCAGAAGATTTTGACAAAAAAGACATTTACACTTCCAACAGAATGAAGTGTAATGTTATCTAAATGAAAAGGTTTGGGAGAACAACATTCTTACTTGTTTGGAAACAGCAAAATCCATCAAAAGACAACACTAAAAGAAAGTATATAATTCACATTTAATTGACAACAAATTATCAGCAGAAGTCAGATGAAAAAGAATAAAAGTGCATGGAATAAAAGATATATGATAAAAACTATGGTTTAGAAATTAGCAATGAGTCTTTTGTTTCTTTAATATAATGCTTGGAAAACCAGCATGTAAATGTGACAAAACATAACATTTAACATAATCCATCTCCTTGTGAATTTTTAAAACCACTACACATAATTATGACAACCACAACTATGTACTATGGGAAAGTCTAAGCCAAAAAACACAGGAATTGGAGCCAGTGAGTGAAAGGAGGGGGCGGGAGATTGATGTATGGTAAGCTTACGATGAAAAAAATTGAGGATTTTCCAAAAGTGCAGAACTAAAGTCAGTCCCATAGCGACATAAAGAAACTCTTAACTGAAATAGACATGCTATTCAGTATTCTGAAATTATAATTGGCCTCCTAGCATTATTTTGCATGGAGTTAGTCTCCTCTTTTAATCCAGAAATACCAGCCCCAACCAATGCATCTCCCTGTAACCCTAAAATTTGATAAAGATCATTACTTTCTTTAGCATACATGAATTTCAAATTTTTGCTGAATGATTTCTTAAACTGCATTCTAAATAGGATTATATGCATTGGCACAGAGGAATGCTAATGAGGAGCTACAGGCAGTCCCCAATTTAAAACTTGATTGCAGTCCAAAAATGTATTGGAAAGTTTGACTAATTGGAATGTATCTTCTTGTGAAAATAAATGGCAGATAATTTCCTGGACTGACCCTACCAGTTAAGCCAGGCCATGAGATACCTAAGCCAACATTTCCAATAGCACAGCTTAAATTCTGGGTCCAGACAACAGGATCTTTTGGGGAGAGTAGGAGGAAAGGCAATATAATGAGGTTTGCCCCTCTTTTGTTTAGGATTACTCTTATTATACATTAAATAGGTTAAAAGTGTCTTGGCCATTCTCTCTCCTCCCATTTAATACCTCTCCAACCCTCCTATTCCTGCTAATGAAGTGCTCCAAGCTCCAAAAGTACCTTCCCTACCTCTGCCCTGACCTTACCCCATGGTATTCATGCCAAGAGTTCAGCAGAATGGGAGGCAGCGATAGAAAGGCACATTTGTCACTAGTGAGATCTGCCACTTATTAGCCTTCTCATTGGTCAGAAATGGATTAGTAGCAGCAGTTCCTCTAATTGCTTGTTCTGGCTTTTGGAAGCTCAAATTGTCATTAAGAAAAAAAAAAAATCAATAACTTTTCAGCTGTTCTATTCTTGGCAGGAAAAGAGCGTTGGCAAATGTCCAGATAGCAGAAGTCCCTGCTGCCATCATTTCCTGCTCCTGTGTCAGTTTTGAATAGATTTAAGAAAAGCTGTCTATGGCTTATGTCTCTCCTTTTCTCTTTCCTTGAATCTTCTTCAGCACAGTTTCTCTAAACGTTTAGTGCTCCCTTTAAGGGAGATCTGTGTCTTTTCGAGCAGGCGCATTTGCCACTGTCCTATTCTGGTCATGAGTTCCATTACTCAAGACCATATGTCTTTGCATCCAGTGTGAACTTGGATCAAGAGGCAGCAGGTGAGGAAAGGCATGGCAGGGAGGGTTTGGCTCAATGCAAACTCTAACGAGCAATGAGGGCTGCCTGGAAATTGGCAAATGGGGGCTGGCAGAAAGAGAAGGATTCCAGGGAGGTCCCAGCTCCAGAGCAAGAGGTTCACGGTTGATTGTTGACTCTGGCACAAGTATTGGCCCGAGGACAGTGAGGGAACCCACACACTTACACTCCCAATCCCTGGCAGTGTGGAGTCAGGCTGATTTGGATTCATATCCGGTTTTTCCATTTGCTAACCGTGTGGCATTGGGCAATTTACTTTTAGTTTCTTCTTTTGAAAAGTTGAGATAAAATCTACATCAAAGAATCCTTGTGATAAAGTTAACATTTGTAAAGATACAAAAATTCCAAAATGTTAATTCTTATCCCCTTCACTGAAACTGCCATTCTTTTAATCAGCTGAAATACTGGTCGTGGCCCTCTTTAGTCATTTTCTCTTAAATTATTGAAATTTTTGTTATTGAAAATTTAACAAATGTATTTTTTTTTCTCCACAATGATTACTTGGAGCAGATCATATGTCTTTCTTCCACATAATCCCTCATTCTAACATGGCATTAATTGTAAGATGTCTGGCATCAAGTTTATAAAATAGCTTTTTGATGGGGGTGGGAGGTTACACATTCAGATTAAATGTACACATCATCTGTTAAGTCAAAAATTCCTAATTTTTTAAAGGTCAAAAGTAAAATTTCTAAACATGAGTAAATAAAGTAGTTTCTCCTCTATTTTGTTACCTAACAAGAAACAAGTTATATAAAGTAATGCAATGCTGGCCAAGGTCTATTTTCTTTAAGATGTTTAGGTACAACTGGCACAAATTCCCCTGGATTTATACAAATACCCAAGTGGTCACTTTCTTATAGTGCTGTCTACAGCCTGGGCGCCAACATGCTTGAGCTGTGTCTGCTCTATCCCTCTTTGACTCCAATGTGAGCATAACAGGGCTGAAAGGCCTAAAGAACCCCACACCCCAAAGCATGCAGGAGCAACCTGGGCACACCACAGCTTTCCTAGGGGAATCATAAACAGAGTCAACAGGCACCCCAGGTCTCACTGCTCTTCAAATATTGGTTGGCCATCCACTACTATGGAGTTTCATTGTCCCTTCTGCTCATCCTAGACTATGTCTTAACAGCTCCACACCCTTACTTTTATTCTTCCCCTCTCTTCAACCCTTCTAAGAGCAATGCAGAAGAATTCCTGCCCAGTCTCAGAAGAGCGACATCCACTCTTCTGTGAACTATTGGTCCTGCCATTACTGGGAAATCCTCTGTCCCCTGCACTTATCAAGACCTTCCAGCAAAAACAATTTTTTCCTATGAAGAAATCCTCTTCTTCCCATTACCCTGTAAAAAGATGGAGTGGCTAACAAGGACTACCTTCTAGAGGAAGCCCTGGTGGCCAAATAACTGGAGAGGTGAACAGAACAATTACTTCTATAAGTCTTCCAACCAGAAGGCATGTCCTACTAAGATGTTTCCCTGTCCTAGAAATACAGTTATGGAAATTGTTCAGAGAGTGGATAGTCAGGTCCAAATTTTCTAAAAAAAAAACATAATTTTTAGTTTCTTTAAATCATACTAGAAATTATTCCATTTCTTCATATGTCCTAGAAATTAGGAGGCTACACTTACATTGCTATTTAAGATAAAAGTACATGTGGTATAGTGGAAATGATGTAGATCCAGCCAAACCTATGTTGGGTCCTAGTTTTGCCACTTGGCAAGTGACTCTGGGCCCATACTTTTTATTATCACCCCTTTTAAAAATTATTCTGAGCCTCAGTTCCTTTATTTCTTAAATGGAAATAATAAATATTGCTTCAGATGGTTTTTTTCTAGTTCTTTTTTTTTAATCAGAGAATGTTAGTTCTCTTCTTTGTCTTTCTTCTTAAGTCATGTATTGTGTTTTCCTCTATGCACTGCATATAATACCATTGACAATTTCTGTCTCTAAGGCCTAAAATAAAGCAATTATTATTTTCTATTTTTAAGAAATAATAAAATCAGTATTAAGTGAAACATGACAGGTTTAGAAGCTCGACAGACATGGGATCCAAAAGTAACCCCCAAAAGTAGTCTTTCTCTCCATCAGTTACCTCCTCTGCACATGTGGGGATAAAACCCACCTGACAAGGCTGTTGTAAGGAATAAAGATGCTGAAGCAGAGTCTGTCACATAGGTAATTTACAGTGAGTGAGAGCTCAACATGGAGTGTGCTGGTCCCAAACTCATATCCTATTGCCTTCAGATAGGATACCATCCCACTCAACCCTGCTATTCACACAGGGACAGTCACATGGAAGCCAGCACACTAACTTTTACTTAACAATTTTAATGTCAGGCTTCAGACTCTGAATAAAGATTTTTGCCAAACAAAAATGGTATTTTTTACACTAAAGTTTAACACATTAATGACAGCCAGAATTTCTCATATTTTCTGTCCCCAAATTCTCTAATATAATTTTATTTCCTGATACTAAAGCATGAAGTTTGTTCAATGTAAAGGCATGAGTGCATTATTTTTGTCACTAGAGGGCAGGAAATTAAAGTACATTATTTCCAAGATATTTCCAAGAAGTATCTTCCATAAGTAGCACACCTGTGAATGCCTCTTTGCACGAGACCTCTAGGTAAATGCCCTAGGTACACCTAACATTTCTGGAAGTACCCACTAAATAAACCAGACAGAGCTCAGTCCCTTCCTATAACCCTTGGATTCAAAACACAAAGTTAAAGTTAGAAATTCAAATAGCAAAACAATACAAAGGAGAATGATCAAATGTGAATTCTCTGCATAGAGAATTCAAATCAGGTGATCTAAGGCTTTCACTGATCATTTGTCTCAAACCTAGTGTGGAAGGTAGAATGATAGCCTCTCAGAACCTGTGAATAGGTTACCTTTCATGGCAAAGGGACTTGCAGAGATGATTAAAGTTAATGATCCTAAAATGGAAAGATTTTCTGGATTATCCAGGTGGACCAGTCTAGTCCCAAGAACTCAAATTCAGAAGAGGGATGCAAAAGGAAGGCAGCCAGAGCAGGAGATGGAAGACAAAGGGGAGATCAGAACAGAAGGGTGAAAGGGGACTGACCATTGCTGGCTTTGTAGAAGACGCAGGACCACAAGCCAGCAGAACCTGTGAGTGGTCCTCAGCTGAGGGCTATAAAAAAATAAGGACCATGGAACAGAATTCTGCCAACAACCTGAAATGAGCAAGGCAAATGGATTCTCCCTTAGAGCCTTCAGAAAGGGACACACAGCCTGCAGAAACCTTTATTTTAGCCCAGTGAAACCTGTGTTGGGCTTCTGATCTACAGAACTGTAAGGTAAGTCATTTGTGTCATTTAGCTGCTACATTTGTGGGAATTTTTTTAGGGCAGCCCTGATACATCAGGCCACCACTGATGGGATGGGAGAGCTGCCCCTTCCAGGTCCCATCTGGTGCCTTCCTTAGTTTTGCATGGTGCTCCCAGATTCTGGAACATACCCCAAGTTTTTCAGCTAACCCACAACTTGGCTAAGCCTTTCGGTAGGAGAGGGTGCCTGAGTCTTACAGGAGGAGTTAGTCGAAAGAAAAAAGGAGTTGTTCCAGGCAGAAGGGACAGTGACAGGAATTGTATGCCTATGCCATGTGGGAAGGAAGTGAAAGCTGCCCTGTGTTTTGAAGCATAAAGTAAGATAAGGCGCATAGAGAATGAGGCTGAAAGCTAAACCAGGAAAATAAATACCATGTTAAATACCATCTGAACCTGTGGACAACGGGGAGCCATTCATAAACTGTTAGGCAGACTTTTAAACAAAGTTTAAGGTTGTGCTTCATTGGGGACTATTCTTGTAGCTGTCAGGAAAAAAGATGCATGGGGAAATGAAATATTAGAATATTCATGCAAAAGCCCAGGTAAGAAACAATCCTGACATAAGACATTCGTAGGAAGGACGGCTGTTTAAGAATAAATCCAATAGGTATTTAGCTCATGAAATCAGCAGAACTTAGTGACTGATTAGGTACAGGCTTTGAGTGAGAGGTAGGGCCATGCCTAACTCCTAGAGTCTGAGTAAATAGTAGTATCTCCAACAGATATGAAAATATACAAAAGGAAGAGGTATTTAGTGAGAAAAAAGGAAATATGTTATTTTTGGCAAATGCTATGGAATTTGAGTTGTCTATGGTATTTCAGGGATGAGCTATCTAGCACTCAGCTGGACTTTTGAGTCTGAGATTCAGAGATGTCTTTTAAAAGTATGACTATGTAAGTTATCAATATATGGCAGCTAGGGAGTTGTGAAAATCATGAATGGCAATGATTCCCAGAAAGATTATGTAGAATGAAAAGAAATAAGAAATAAGAATCTCAAGTTAAACCTTTGAGCACACAATATTAGAGACATGGAGAGAAAAAAGAACCCACAAAGGGACCAGAAAAGGAAAAGTCGGGGGTGGAGTGTGGTGTAACTGAAGTAAAAAGAGAAGAGAGATTCCAGAAAAAGGAAGTGGCTAGCAGTAAGACCTACAACATGTCCTAGAATCCAGCATTAAAGAAGCCATTGGTGATGGCACTCCCCGTAGCACAGGCAAAGTTGAAGCAAGTTACAGAGAAATGAGGAGTATATATAAAATAAAGAGAGTGCTGTTTCTTCCCTAATATTGATCACATTTTAGCTCTGACATCTATTCATTGTCTTACCAGGAAATGGTATCTTGCGTTACATTAAAACTAAAGTTTACTGAGCACCTACTTAATGCAATACAGTAGTAAAGGGAACTACGAAGAAGACAAAGATACATGAAGATGTAGGGTTTCCCTTAAGGAACTTAGAATTAAAAGGTAAAATAATCCATAATAAAAGCAATAGTTGGTCTTTATTGAACATTTTCAATGTGTCAGGCACTAATTTCATAAACTCTTTAATCTTAATGAGTCATGATTATGATCCTTGTTTGTTTGTTTTCAGATGAAGAAACTGAAGCACAGAAAAATTATGTAACTTGTCCAAGGTCATTCACTTAGTAAATATTCACATAAGAATTCAACTCTGGGAGATACGGCTCCAGAGTGTGTGCATTTAACTATTATGAACTGCAACTATAAGGAAAGGTTGAACAAAATAGGAGTCAGGAAGAGAGGAAACAGGAAGCACTTCAGGGGTTCAGAGAAAAGAGAGTAACTTCTGCTTGGGGGAACGAGGAAGGAGTCTATGAGGATGTGGGCATTTGGGCAAGCCTAATGCACACATGCGGCATGGTGTGAAGACAGCAAGGGCAACTAAGCTGAGGGAGGTAGATGATCAAAGGTCCAGAGTTGGAGATGGGTTGCATGTGCATGTGCACAGTACAGAAGTGTGTCTGGTTTGCTGTAAAAAGACAAAGAGGAGCAGTAGGGCTAAAAAGGAAGTGTGGCCAGAATGTGGAGGAAGCTAATTAGGCTTTTTTAAAAGTCATCCCTCCAGGGACACCTGGGTCACTCAGTTGGTTAAGCGTCTGCCTTCGGCTCAGGTCATGATCCCAGGGTCCTGGGATCGAGTCCCACATCAGGCTCCTTGATCAATGGGGAGCCTGTTTCTCCCTCTGCCTGCTCTACCTGCCACTCTCCCTGCTTGTGCTCTCTCTGACAAATAAATAAAATCTTTAAAAAAAAAAAGTCATCCCTCCACAAAAAATAAAATAAAAATCTACAGATGATTTTGAAAAAGGTTAAGAATATGATTGGTATTATATTTTTAGAGGGATTAATTAATTCAGTAGCAGTGTTTAGGGAGAGCTAAAATATCATCTCTCTTTAATCTCATGTACCTCCCCAAATTGTCTTAGAAGCTATTCAAGAATTTGTATTAGTCTCCCATGGCTGTGATAACAAAGTACCAAACTTGGTGGTTTAAAACAACATACATCTATTCTTTTATAGTTCTGGAGGTTAGAAATCCAAAATGGGTTTCACTGGGCTGAAATCAAAGTGTTAGCAGGGCCATGCTCCCTTTAGAAACCCTAGGAGAGAATCTGTTTCCTTGCTTTTTCCAGTTTCTAGTGCTGCATTTCTCACACTTTTGACTTGTGGCCACTTCCATCTTCAAAGCCAGTAGTGTAGCATCTTGCTTCAGTGGTCATTGCCCTCCTTCTGGGTCTTAAATCTCCCTAGATGTTATGCCTCCTTCTTATAAGAATACTTGTGATTGCATTTAGGGGCCACCTGGATAATCCAGGATCATCTTCTCCTAAAAGCCTTAATTTAATCACATCTGTGATATCCTTTTTTGCCATAAGAGGTAATACTCACAGGTTCTAGAGATTAAGACTTGGATATCTTTGGAGGCCATTATCCAGCCTAGAACGACATCATTTAGAAAAACAATTCCAAATTCTTTGGCCTGCTTTTCATCCTCGTCTTTGAGTGAATGAGTGGTGACAAAAATATTATTCAATTGGAAGAGTGGTCTGGAATTGGCAGTGGGATATAGGGAATATGCCAATCCCTCTATCCACCCCTGTGGTGTTGGAAGGAAGGAAGGAAGGAAGGAAGGAAGAAAACACTAAGACACCACTTGACCAAGAGATTAGTGAGATACCCACTGCAGTTCAAGTGGGTGAAGTGGGTGATTTACTTACAAAACATGTATTCATGGAATGGTAGATGAGACCAGTATACAGGTATACTGGAGTAGAGACACTGCCATCACTTAGGACCAAGCTGGCTGAAGACATGGAGTTTGAGGGGAAAAATCGGTAAGGAAGGGCTAGTACTAGGTCATGAATCAGTTATAAGGACAAAGTGCAGAGCCCCTAGTTGCAGCTGAGGTACATGGAGGCTAAAGGAGGTCCTGAAAACTTGGATGCTATGAAGAATGGATTTACAAAGAAGAGGTTAGTTCAGCCCCTGTCATGATGATCAGAAATTCTGAATGTAAAATAACTAGTTCATGAAATTTTACAACATTATTGGCTCATCTTTTGCTGTATTTCCTTTATTACAATTTTTTGCAAAATTTGGATTTTTTATCTTCTTTTTCTATTGCTCTATGCAACATAAAATAAGTACACAATGTCTAAAAATCAAATAGGCAATTAATTTGTATTAAGGAAATGTTTTTTAGTGAAAAAATATTGCTAAAAGAGATCAAGCCTTTGGGGATTGAATTACAATGATCTTCCATAAGGCATTCATTTCATTTGGGCCAGAATCAAAACTGCAAATAAAATAGTGGTTTTTTATAAATACATGATTAAAAATTTAAAGAAATTATTTTAAGCTGATAAGCATACGATGTTACCATATTGATAAATCCCCAGAATGGAAATGGGAGTTATCTACCTTGGAAACCCATAGTAAGATATTACTATGAAGATGTTTGCATACTAGATGTTTCCATCAAGGTCCTGGAATTGGACAGACAACATCATCAGCTGGGATGTTCGAGGAAGCCTTTTTGGTGAGGAATTGTTTGCAGTGGTGTAGACTGGGTTAAGGGAACCAACAGGAGGTGTTGAAGCATGCTCAAGGACTAGCAGCAGCTGAAACCTATTACCACCCACAGGCCTGAAGGACAAGAGGAGGGAGGCTTTCCTAGAACCAGACATGGCCAAGGCCTTAGGAGACAAAGAATAATCATCACACCAGCCAATAGCATATACTTTGGTAAGGCTGGGAAACTTCAAGAACTAAAATGTAAGCAACTCTACCCTTTCTCCCAACAGTCACAGTATGTAATATCTTGCCCTGAGGTGTAAGAGTTGGCCACAATCCAGAACAAAGATAATCTTTTATGGAGATCGCTTTTGAAAAATTGTGTGTACCCTCAATTTCAGCCAAACACAGGAACTAAGGTGCCTCTTAGCAGCTTTCTGTTTCTCGGAGCTCTGATTGGTTTGAAACAGACTGGAAAAGATTAGAGTAACCTGAAGCATGGACTGTTCCATCCTGCCATCAACCCTGTACGAAATACAGAGCCTCGCTCAGGCGCTAAGCCAGTTTTAACTTCGCCTAATAGAGGAAGAGAATGTACCTTATTTCTCATTTACATAGTCCAATGTGGGGAGATTCAGTACTGAGTGTGGCTAAAGGTGAGCCTTGAATGCAAAAGCTGGAAGGAATCTGCTCATCTCTCAGGGCAGCAAACAATTCCTGTAGACTTGACCCCCAAAAAGATATTCCTGGAAGGTGATATAAAAGCTTTGAACAGGAAACACTTTTGCTAAAGGATTCCATACTTTCTAAATGAGAAATGTCAAGACTGGAATATTATTTTTATTGTCATTATTATCACTTTTACTGGAACAAACAAATCATCACATATGGACTTTACAGCTGAACAGTATTTTCCAGCTTTTTAGTTCCTCTCTCAGTCCCAAAATAGGTAATTACAGAAGCAAATGAAACCTTTCATACAATTCAAAGGTTTGGAGGGAGCCATCACCATCTACGCACTGGGCAGCAGGTCCTATGGGAAACATTCAGTGTGAGCCACATGTGAATCAAAGTGGAAACCGACAGCTTTAGTTCTGGCTTTGGAACATATGGTGCGGTAAATTATCAGCATGCAGTCTATAATTAAGGACACAGTGTCTCAATAATAACGCCTAAATGTGCATCTACTCAGCTGCACATTACCTTCTGGAATGGAATCAGATATGGTCAAGCTTTGGTCTAGGGCAACACTGATGCTTTGGGGAGTGTAATGAACAGCCCCTGAATTATAAATGCCTTCCTCACCGACCCCCACCAGCCTCCAAGTAGCCAGCAGTACTTTCTCACCCACATGTTTCATATGTTATAATATGTGACCCATCAACTTGGCCACAAGCAGATGGGATCAGGGCCTGGGGTCTGAGCCAACATCTATGATCAGCAGCCTCTGATATAGTTTAGCCTGAGAGGCACTCTGCACTAAAAAGTGTCAATGCAGGGCAATAACATATTCTCTCTAGAAGTCTCAATGGAAGCAGAAGCCAGGCAGCAGAAGCATCCTGGAGCAGACACAAACTGTGATATGAATGCAAGAGAACAGTGAAGAAGGCAGTAGGAGGTGACAGAGAAGCTGTAGCTTGGCATAAAGCACAGCAATAGAAACTGAGGGTCCAGAATAGTGGTGTAATTAAAATAGAGAGCAGGGAGGGATGGAATCCTGATGCTGGTACAGCTTCTGCAGCAGCCTCAACAGCCAGGAGTGACCCTTCACTTCCTTAGATACCTGGCTGTGAAATTGCAGGTATCATTTCCCTATGTATCCTTACAAAAATTCCTATCACTGAGGATGCCTCTGAGAGATCACTGAGCAGGTGCTGAATGTCTCTGTGCCTTGCAACTTGAAAACAAAACAAAACACAGATTTTGTGTTGGTACCACATTTATACAAAGGAAGGTCATCCCCATCAGGGATGTTCTTTTTGCACATATAGAATAATGACAGAGGAATATAGGGGTTGGAGAAAATTAAGCTCTAACACCAAAACAGCATTCCATTTTGGCTCTGCCAAACCAACTGAATACAGACCATGTGTCAGAAACTGTGTTAGGACAAAATTGGTCACAATTTGGGAAAATCATTGCAAATAACTTGTAAGAAACAGGAATGCTTACAGATTTTAATTCCTGCTGAGCATAGCACTATGATATTTGCACCAATACAACCTTGAGCACCTGAAATGCATTAGTGCTCTTTATACTCATATAGGACCTTACAGGCTTCTTAGTCTCTGATGCTGGTCACCACTTATTTGGTCTAGGTTGTCAAGGTGCCTGGTCTGGCCTTTAGGTAGATGCACCCCTGGAACAGCATTGTCTTAGATTTATGGTTGCGTGATTTCCCCACCTGTAAATCAGTGAACTAACAAAAAGTAATCTCTTTTGATTATAATTGTTAACATACACCTCATTATGAAAAGCAAGCAAAAGATAACATCCACCAATTTCTGGGTAGAAAAACCCTGTAGTTTGCAATGGAAATAATTCTCACTTCACAGGGGAAGGCTGGGTAGTTGACCAGTCACTCACAAAATGGCAGCAAGTAGTGAATTCCCCAACAGCGCAAGGTTAGGATTCAGTTTTGCAGACTGACAGCAATGAACGGCTAGAGTAGAAAGACAGCTCAATAATTTACATTAACAATGTCACCAGCAGGTGGCAGGCAATTCACATCTGCTTGAGTCAGGTCTCCCAAGAGGGAGGGCACGTGAAAGGCCGTATTCCAAGGGGTTCTTAGTTTGAACAGATCAAAGGAAGAGGAGTAAAGTGTCCACTTTTATGTTTTGTGGCATCAGGCTCTGTTATCTTGCGGCATCCATCTCTAGCATGGGCAGGTTTCTGCCTGGCATATGGTCCCTCTCACTGGCCTGACAGGTCACCTTTTCTTCTAAACAGGGTTTAGATGAGCACCGTCACCTAGTTCTGGCCTTCTGTGTCCCTTTTTAATGTTACAGGTCTGGAATTATTAACCTTGTTGGCCACCGACTCCTTTGGCAGTCTGACAAAGCCCATGAATCCCTTCTCAGAATAGTAATTTTAAATGCCTAAAATAACACATAGGATTATAAATGAAACCATTATAATGAAACATAGTTCAATCCACTCAGGTTAAGATCCCCCTCCAACCTGACCAATTCATACAGTCTTTCTCCAAATCCAGTGTAATAAATTTGACTAGCTTTCCCCTTGCTAAAGTAAATTCATATTTCTGCCTGTCCTCTTTATTATTGTTTAGATTGCCTTAGTTAGAGTTTGGCAAATTTCCAACCCTTTTGTTCTGCTGTGGCGCAATCACAAACCATCTCCTGGTCATGTCAACTCAGGGCTCACCACATGGCTGACAAAATCCATCATTTCTTCCATCTCCAAGTCCTTGAGATTTGGAGTGATCATGAGGAAGCCTCACTATCCTCCTGAGTAATAACACAAGCTAGAGAACTAGTAAGAAGCAATGCAGTATAGTGAGACAGCCTAGAGATGGAACCCCCTAATTATAGGTTGCCTAATATATACTAAGCACCTACTATGTATCAAATTCTATACAGAGATCCACTCCCTGCTCTCCTGTATGTCTGGAGTCAGAAAAGTTGTTTTGTAATTCAATCTCATCTCCCAAGCAACTCTGGGAAAATCACCTAACCCTCTGGGCTTCAATTTATCGCCGTAAATAACAGCGATAGCTCTGGAGATTGCTGTGAATGAAATAAATAAAAGAAAGGTTGTGAAAGTGCTGTGTTTTAGCAGACTGGGCACTGAAAGTACAAACACCTAGGTAATTTGTAGAGCCTTCATCACACCTACATTCAGCTCCTGTTAATTACTGTTGAGCGGACCCCATCCTCTTCCCAACTTTCTTCAGAATCTTGTCCACTCTCAGTGTATCCTACAATTCTTTCTATTATAATTACTAAAATATAATTCATTCTTAAAATAACAGCATCTTAAGAGGCGCCTGGGTGACTCAGTCAGTTGAGCGTCCAACTCTTGGTTTTGGCTTAGGTCATGATCTCATGGTCATGGGATTAAACCCCACGTCAGGCTCTGCGCTCAGCAGGGAGTTTGCTTGAGATTCTCTTTCTCTCCCTCTGCCCTTCCCCACTTGTGCATGCCCTCTAGATAAATAAATATCTTTTAAAAAATTATAACATCTTAAAATATCTTTGGTTTTCCTAGGATATTTTAGCCCAAAAAACAATTGTGGGTGGTTAAGCTCCAGGATTGTAACTACACATTATTGATGTCTCAGAAACTGAGCTCCCCATCCTTAGAGCTATTCAAGCAGGAGTTGGATATGTTTGTAACATTGCTTGTGAGGGTTTGGTCTCTGTGACCTGCGTTCCAGGAAGCCATCAACCTGTACTGTTTTTGTTTTACAGATTTCCTTATCAGAACTTCTGGAACAGTTTATCTGCACTTGCTCTACAGGATTTTCCTTCCTAGTCATCCTTTCAGATTGCTTCCCTACTTCACCTCCAGGTCATGGATGGGTTACAAGCTACACTCACATGTAAAAGGACAGGCCCAATGACCCAGGACGACTTCTTCCCATAAACCTGCCAAACACACACTAACTATGTAGAACTTTGTCATTGTAGTCTAAACGCTGCTAATATGAGAGAAGACCTCCAGTTCTTTTTCCCACACTCACCATATCAGACTTCTTTTGGGGGGTGAAGAGGGGGCGCAAGAAAAACTGTTTTTTTCTTTTTCTTTCTCTCTGAAATACAAGAGAAAACCTACTATTAGCCCTCATAGACATATGACAACCTTTCTACAGTCCTCACCACTGTCTTATTCACAGTGAGGAAAATTCTCTTCTATTTGACATTAATTCACAGGAAATAAATTCCGTTAGCTCCATCAGACTCCCAGAAACTACACATTTTCTAGAAATGTTGTTAAAAAGTCAGAAAATGTTCTTGTCCTGAAACTTGGAATACACCAGAGGAGCTTTTATGCCACGAAGCAGAAACACCTGTTCCCACATCAGCATTTCCACCATAGTCGTTCTCACTGGACTCCTATCCTCCAGTTCCACAGCGTTTACCTCTGCAGCAGGTGTGTGAGAGGTTAGCACTGGCCGTGTGAGGATGAGTGAGACACAGTCCTTGCAGTTTCCAGTACCGGCATCACCACACTACAGTTATGAAGTAACTTGTTACCATCAAAGGCACCATTACTGACCTACCGAAAATAGTGGATAATTTCCTTTCTTCTTTATAGATTAGGTCACATTTAAAGTCATCCCTATATTTGTATGCGGATCATTCTGATTTGCTTTCTTGAGTGAGATGGAAATGGGTAGAGTTACAATGACACCCAGATTTTACACAAGGGATATGCAGACATCACATTTCACAGGGAGAAAGAGGGGTTGAGAACAGCTGCCCTGGTACATGCAACGATGTGTTGACCTTGATAATTACAAGAAAGTTAAGACATGGCTCCTGGCCTTAAGGAGCTTATAACTAGCAGGATCTATCAGATAAGCATATAGATAACATATAATTAAGAGCTAAATTATGGGGTTTGGCCAATGGAACTAGGAGAGAGCAGGATGCAGAGAGGAATGACTTCATATCAGTCTTGGGACATTTTGTAGAAGTGGGGACACTTCAGTGCTGAGGAGGTTTTGACAGGTGAAGGCCATAGAGACAAGCATATCAGAGAGAAGAGGCTTTCTCCAAAGTGAGACTGGCTGATTGCTGCTCCTGGTGTCTTCAAGAGTCTTCCTACATCCCTGTGAATGTGCTCAGAGCTGTAGCTCTCATCAGGCCAAACTTCAAATCCACCCACTTCTCTGCATCCCCAACCCACATTCACCTTAACTCAGGACATCGTCAGGGCTCACCCCTGTTCCTGCTACAGTCAGCAAATGGCTCTCCCAGACTCCACTATTGCCTGCCTTGAATCCATCCTCCACAGAATGACCCTCCCATATCAAATTGACCAGATACTAACTCCTCTGCTTAAAATCATTCAATGACTCACCTGCTACCTCCAGGAAGAAGCTCAGCCATGGGATACAAGACCTTTTATAGTATAGTTGTCTCTTACTCTTCAGCCTTATCTCTTGCCTTTTCCCACCTTCCATCCTCCTCCTCAGCTATTAAATTCCTTGTCTTAGTTGGGTCAGGTTGCCATAACAAAATAACATAAGCTGGGTGGCTGAAACAACAGAAATTTTTTTCTTACAGTTCCAGGAACTGGATATCCAAGATGAAGGTGCTAGCAGGATCAGTGTCTGGTGAGAGCTCTCCTAGGGTTGTATATGGTGGCCTTCTCACTATGTCTTCACATGCCTTTCCTTGGCACTTACACATAGAGAGAAAGAAAGAGATGAGTGAGCTTTCTGATGTCTCTTCTTATAGGACAGTAATCCTATTGAATCTGGGCCCCACCCCTTATGACTTAATCTATTCCTAATTACCTCCCAAAGGCCCTATCTCCAGATACCACCATATTGGAGGTTAGGGTTTCCATATAAGAATTAGGGAAGGGACACAAATATTCAGTCCATATGCTTGCTATTCCCTGAGCACACCATATTTTCCCACATAACCCAATGCCTTTGGACCCAAAGCTGCTCCCTCTACCTGGTGTGCCCTTCTCTGAGCCACTCCCTAATACCCCTATCCGCCACCCCCTCTACCTCTTATCTTTGTTTTGATAATTCCTTTTTCGTCTTGAGACTCAATTCAGGTTGGGCTATGTGTTCTATGGTAACCTCCAATGGGGGGGTCTATGTGCCTCCACTGGAGATGAAATATAGTTAACTAGTGCAGGACTGTGATTTCCTTCAGGGAGAAACTATGTCTTATCCTTATCCATCATCCTATCCCTAATGCTTAGCACAGTGGCTGGCACATGTTTGTTGCATGCAGGCTTGAATGAATGAATGAATGAATGATGAATGGTAAGTAATGCAAGGCCATGTTGTAGGAAAAAATGAGGCAAAAAATTTAGGCTGGATTAAATAAGTAGTGTGAAGGCCTTATATGCTTTTCAGCATAAAAATATGATTCAAGTGGTTTTACAAGGATGATTGGGAAGGTTTATTCAAGAAGGCTAGAATATGGGTAAGGAAACCACCTAGGAGAGAGTATCATAATAATTCTATAGTGATGTAATGATATTGGAAATAGTAATGGTAACAATTATATCTAACATTTATTTAACCCTATATGCCAGGCCATGATTTGGGGGGTTTGTTTTGTTTTGTTTTGTTTTATTTTCAGTTTTTTTGTTTTTTTTTTAAATTGAAGTATAGTTGACACACAATGTTACCTTAGCTTAAAGTGTACAACATAGTGATTCCACAAGTTTATACATTATGCTATGCTCACCACAAGTGTAGCTACCGTCTGTCACCATACACCACTATTACAGTACCATTGACTGTATTCCCTATGCTGTACCTTTTATCCCCATGATTTTTTCATTCCATAACTGGAAGTGCCAGGCACTGTTTTAAGTGTTTCAAATATATTAACTTATTCTCACAAGAACCACAGCCTAGGGGATTAAAAATGATATATATAAAACACATATTTTTATCCCATTTCACACATAAGGGAGCTGAAATATAGAGAGATTGGGTAACTTACCCAAGGTCACAGAGCTAGGGAGTGACAGAGATTAAAGGTAAACTATGAGATATTTCAAAGGGAAAAAGAAACACAGCTTGATAGAAGTCAAGATATAAGATAATGGGATGGGAGAGGCAAAGATGACTTTTAGGTTTCTCACCTAGGAAAAGAGAAAACTGAAGAAGTCAGGATGAGAAGTCAATTTGTTGAGAGATGTCATGGTTGTTGGGGACAAACTGGCCTTGATGTAGTGACTGGACATCTCCACAAAATATTCATGGTAATCCTGCATAGACCTACCGAAAGCCTACTATAACAGACTTGTCTAGGTCAAAGGAGTTGCAAACATGGGTTTTATAGGACATTTTTAAGGTATTAACTTTATATTCTGTAGGGACTTAGGTGAAGTCAGGGACACAGGTTAAGAGTTGAAGGGTTTATACACTTAAAAATGATTGAAGTGGTAAACTTAATATTATATATATTTTACCAAAATAAAAAAGATTTGAGAAGCTGTTTTAGGAGTCCAGGTAAGAGATGATAAAGACATGAACTGGAGAAATGTCAGGGGAAATGTAATAAGGAAGATTTACTGAGTCATCCATCCACCCAGTTATTCTAGCTAGACTCATAGGAGCTATTTATTATTTAACATTTATTGACCCGGTACTAAATGCCAAGCACTGTGCTGGGGCACAAAGATGAATAATAATCCCTATCATCAATTGCATAATGCACTCAATTGTCTAGTGAGATAAACAGATATATATGCAATATTCATAATACAACATATCAGGGCAGCATTGGAAAAAAGTAAAGGGCATTATGGAAGCACAGAAGAGGGCAACCTATCAGTTGTGGCAAACAGTCAAGGAGGGGTTCTGAGACATGGTGGCTCCTAAGTTGGTTCTTCTACAACGAAGATCTTGCCAGGTAAAGGAAAATTGGAGGGAGGAAGGGCATTCTGAGTAGAAAAGAGCACATGAGGTGTTGTTGAAATATTTGCTGGGAGGCATAGAGGTGCAAAGGAAGGGACTGGGAGACCTTGGCACTCGAGGGACTCTTGTTGCTCCAGGACACCCACTCCTACCTTGACAGGGCCTATTCCCTTTGCCCATAAATGGTGATGGAGCCCAGAACCCCAACTACCCCAGGTGGGAAGAGCAGCCCTATCAGGCAGGGTAGACAGCCCAGTACCTTTGGAAGCACTGGGAGACAGCCCCTGTGAAGTTCCTGGGTCCGACTCCAGAAGGAAAAGCAGTGGAGAGGGCTATTCAGAAGATTTTGAGGACAGTGTAGACCTCAGGAACGGTGTAGCTATCACCAAGAGAAGATTGAGTAAGAGTGGGGAAATGGAAGATTTCCCGAGTTAACTTTAGAGTTTTATTAATGGGAGTGCTCATGGGACACATCTTAGAGATTCCCAGAATAATTGCAGGAGTCACCTGAGGGGAAATGAACTTCCAGGGGTGTCTCTAACAGTGGCTAAAGGCAGAGAAATGCATTGTGTACTGGATGAGAGCAGCCCTGTAAGTCAAGCATACTTGCTTTAAAATTTATTCTACCAGTTAATAGCTGTCTGAACTGGGCAATTTTTTAAAGTTCCCTGAGCCTCTACAACTTTTCCTATAAAATGAGGATTATAATAATGTCTGCTACATGATGCTGCCATGACGACTAATGATAAGGACACCCCCGTTCTTTGCATAGTCCCTAACACATGGTAAGTAAGGTTGGTTACTACAACCATTACAACTAAAGTGACACCACTTTACCTTCCACAGTCAGAGGGACAAGACATACAGAAATGGAGAGACCAGTGGTAACATTTTCAAATTTATAAGGTAAATCAGTTATTTTTTAAAAGAGTTAGTTTTCTAGATGTTTTCCTCCCATGGAGTGAAGGGATACCCATGTAATTAGTCTTTTTAATAGTTGAATATCTACTTATGAAGCCAAAAATGAAAGTTACAGGTTATTGAGAAATTGCCTTCAGTTTACTAGAAATACAAGACAAAATATGCCAAATAGGACTGTCTCAATATTAATTTTGGAGTGAACTAATTAACAATAATTTTCTATTTCTGTTCTTATTTTCATAGTTTCCTTGTTTAGTAAAAACCAAGCAATCCAGTTAATGAAGTTAGTTCAATAGATGGAGCTGATGTCCTCAGAGATTCTCGTAGGGGAGGGGCTGATGTTTCACACACAGGGTAAAGGAGCACACGGTAGCTATTTCTTGTGCTGAAAAAAGGAACATCAACACATTTCAGTGAGTTTTTCCCCTGGGAAATTGTGCCAGGTACACATTTTACATTTTCACATATTAGGAAGCTAAATATCTTAAAATATAGGAACTAAATCAGCTCCAGTGCTATGTATTAACAATCCTAAATCACTCTTATCATACAAATCCAAAAGTTAAGTGAAATGAAGCTTTCTATTTTTTTAATAAAAAGAAAAATAAAGCCAAGGAGGAAAATGTTGCCTGTCTTTAGAAGTATGCATTCTAATTAATAAAAATATAACTTATAGGGAAAAGCATAGAATTTATCTGTGTGAAATTCAATCTTGTAGTCATTTTGGAAAACAATACTCCCAGTTCTGTAATGAAACTGATGCCTTAAAAAAATTGGGAGTACATGGGGCCCCGTGGTGGCTCAGTTGGTTGAGCATCCGACTCTTGATCTCAGCTCAGGTCTTGATCTCAGGGTCGTGACTTCAAGCCCTGCATTGGGCTCCACACCCAGCATGGAGCCTATTTAAATAAGTAAATAAATAAATAAATAAATAAATAAATAAATAAATAAATAAATAAATACTGGGAGTACAAAATTATCTGACAATGTTAACAATTTCTGCCCTGTCTGTTGAGACAAAAGATCTTCAAACTGTGCAAATAAGACAAATATAGTTAAGAGGGAACTGAATCCCAAGATATGGAGAAGAGTAAAAGAGTACTTGGTCACAATCAACATTGCCATTCTTTCAGACCAAGATATATCACAGGATACAAAAGGAATGTGCAGGTGCAATCAAGGACCCAAATAGATTACTAGTGAGAAATCATAGAGAAATAGAGAAGAATCTTAAGACTTGAGAAAAAAAAAAAACACCTCTCTCTTCCAAAAAGGTTAGCCCAAGAAACTACCAAAAATAAACTTTGTATCTATACCTAGCAAAATCCTAAAATTGTTTACGGCTTGCCAATACTTAGGACACAAAGAGGTGGTCACAATGATCGATAGAATCCAGATGGGTTCACTAAAAGAAAGAACTGCCCAATTAACCAGCAGTTAAGGAATGTCACAGATACCAAATACCAGGATTTTAGCAATGCAGTTTAAAAGCTTCTCAAAAAACCCTCATGAACCAAGGACATATTTGCATGCTTAATGTAGGGGAATTCATAGGTGGTTGAATAATGTTAAAGATGAATGAGAATCTCCTTAGAGGTTTAAGGGGTTTTGTATCTGGTCTAGTTCTTTCCTGTAATGATGGTGAAAGGGCACCAAGAAGGCACATAAATCTCAATTGCATGATTATTTCATTGAATTATAGAATAAATTTTTTTTAATTATAGAATAAATACTTAAATAGATTTTTGCCTTTTTTCCAAGACTGGTGAAAAATTGGGTCCAAGATAAGTAAGGTGAAATTTATGAAATGTAAATAGAAAATTTTACATACTAGTTCAGAAGGCAAATATGTAAAGCTTTTCTAACTTTATCCTTAGAATGACCCTGTGAGGTGGGTAACATTTGCCCTGTTGTAGGTGATAAAACTGAGGTTTGCTGAGTTAGTAAGTTTCCCAAGTCATATTTCAGCTCTTCTTCCATTGTCACATCTCCATTTATTCAGTCTGACTTCCTCTTACCAGGAATCTTGTGATTACATTGGGTCTACCCAGGTAATCCAGGATGATCTCCTTGTCTCAAAATCTCTAATTTAATCCTATCTGCAGAGTCTCTTTTACATGTATAAAAGAACATTCACAATTTCCAGAGATTCAGACATGGACACATTTGGGGACTATTATTCAGCCCAACCATACTGTGCATAGTGAGCAAGGTGCAGAGTAGTTGGAGATAAGGTCAGAAAGGTGACTAAGAACTAACTTCCATGGACCTTGAAGGCCATCATAAGAATCTTGGGTTTTACCATGAATTAAATTAAGAGCTTTGCAGAGCGAGTGACACAGTTGAACTTGTGTCTTTAGAGGATCACTCCAGTGGCTGTCTTGAGAAGAGATACAGGAAGATATGATAGATGCAAGAACAGTGAGAAGGTGCTTGCAGAGGTCTAGGGGACAGAGGTGGTAGCTCATACCAGGCTGGTAACAGTGAAAGTGGTCAGAAGTGGTTAGATTCTGGAGATACTTTGAAGAATAGATCCAACATGACAGATTCAATGTGCTCAGAGAAAGAGTGGTCCAAGGATTATTTCTTTTCGATCTGAGCAACTTGAATTGCCATCAACTCAAATGGAAACTTCTGTAGAAGGAATAGTTTTGAAGGGGTGGTTAGAATAGAACCATACATTCTGCTTTTTAGTCAATGTCATCATGACTATTAGACATCTAAGTAGAGATATTGAATAGAGAATTATATTTAGGAATCTGGAAGTTAGAAGAAAATTCAGTTACAAATATAAATATGGGAATACAGGAATTGTCAGTTTATAGTTGGTGTTTTCAGCTGTAAGACTGGATGAGATCATGAAGGGGGTAAGTGTAAGATAAATAAATGATCAAGGATGAATTCTGGAGCACATCCTCATAAGGAGGACAAGAAGAAGGGAAGCTATAAACAGGGGCTAAGAGAAAATGACAGTGCAAAGGCAGTTTCCTGGAAGACAAGTGAAAGATGAAATATTTTAAAGATGATGAATTATTAAATGTGACATGTGAGATGAACACTGAGTACTGGATTGACCAACCCATGTGGTCTGGGATAATCTGATAACTCAGAGTGGTAATGGCCAAGACAGTGAGCAGATATAGATAAATCACTTAGAACAATCGTTTCCAAACTTTGCTGCATTTTGGAATGAATCACCTGAGAATCTTTTTAAAATAGTGATACCTAGGCACCCCCCCCCAAAAAACCCCACCTCTCTGATTAGAATTTTGTAAAGCTCCCCAGCTGAATCTAATGGATAGCAAAGTTTGGGACACACTAGTTTAGAACAATGCCAGGATCTAGAAAACTTTTTGGTATAAATTAAGTTGAGGAAGCTTGGTGGGAAGGGACAGGGTTTAGGGGGTAAAGAGAGTGGAAATTATTGTGCAATTGACAAATTATGCAGGCAGAATCATTGTAAATTGATTGCTCATTATCCAAGGGTTGCCTTGACAAGTATAATTACATCAGGTTTTCCCCATTCAGTGCACCAAAACTTTTGGTCCTTATACCAAAATTGAGTAGAGACTTTGCTCAGCAACTGTTGGACAAAGGCAAAGAAAAGATGTCTAGGAGTGAGACTAATACCTCCAAATAGTGGGCAAAGCCAGAATGCAAAGACTAAATAAGTGCCAATGAAGAGTCACCCTCAGCCCCAGTGACAATTTGTAGTGACACTTTCCAAGTAGCTCTGAACACAGTTTATACCACCACTTCAGACTGCCTGAAGAATTAAGATCACAGATAGGTTTTATTTCTTTTGTAGCTGGTGTAACCATATCCAAACTATTTTTTTCTCTGTTGTAGAAATCTTGCAGCTGTGAATTTAATGCCAAGTTGCATATTTCAAATAAAGTTCAATAAAGAAGGCCTAATTCAGATAACAAGAGATTCTCTGAGGTTCTTTATACACCAGCTGTTAACTTTTGTGTTGAAATGCTGGTTGGCTATTTGATACTTTCCTTTAATTCAGAAAAGCACTTGAAACACTTAGGGAAGCACTGGATTGATTTTCAATTTGGGAATCCCATGTCTGCAGAGCAACTCAGAAATAGTTCAATAAAATTTATAAGTTTTCTGCTCTAGCAAGCAGGTAAAATGGAGTTAGAAATGCATTCTGGAAAAACAAAATTTTGCTTATGATGCAGTAAGAAGTCTATACAGAAGGAAATGTGAATGCAGTCAGGAGGGAAATCGGATGGGAGTGCCCCAAGTAGGAGGATTCCAAGGTTAGTAGAGGGAGTCAAAGATTAAAAGCTGGGGTGTCAGGGGCATCTGGGTGGCTCAGCTGGTTAAGCAACTGCCTTCGGCTCAGGGCATGATCTCAGTGTCCTGGGATCGAGCCCCACATTGGGCTCCCTGCTCAGCGGGAGGTCTGCTTCTCCCTCTCCCACTCCCCCTGCTTGTGTTCCCTCTCTTGCTGTCGCTCTCTGTCAAATAAATAAATAAAATCTTTAAAAAAAAAAAAAGGAGTTGGGGTGGCAATTGTAAAAAGAAAGATCTGGAAAAAGGAAGCCAATACAGACTGCCTGATCGGAGAGAAGGGGTAAATAAAAGAATAAAGAACTAATCATTGGGAACAGGAGAGATAAGAAATGAAAGAAAAAGGCAAATAGGAGAGTGCCCAAACAAAAGAGAAGAGGCATAAGAAGGCCAATTAACATGGCAAACTTTGGGGCAGGGAAAGGAAAAGGGAGTGTGCCTGGAACCGAAAGGGACAGTGGTTATGCCAGAAGCTGGAAGAAAGCTGCTCATATCCTGTTTTGGAGGAGGAAGGAGGGTCAAACTCCCTGTTTTCTGCTGTTGCTGATGACTTTTCCAACTGTTATCCCTACAGCAAAAAAAAGCATCAGAGTAAAAAAAAAACTATCTGTAGATGACAGAAATGAAAACAGTTGTAGTTAATTTATTACTGATAATTTTCAAATGTGAAAGGCTGGTGAAAGAATGGTGTAACTGACAAGAAAATTTGACTTATATATGGCATGGAAAACAAGATAATAAAGTCCTTTCAAAACACTTCAGTAAATGTCTGTAAGGACCATGAGTAAGCCTCGTTGCAAAGTCAGTGGATGTTATATCTGATTTATAAAATGAAATGAACATACAGAAGAAATACTATTGAGATATAATAATCCTGAGCAAATCTCATGAACACTGAGCAAACTTTGCCAAGCTATTAAGACGTTCCATAGCTTTTCAGACTCAGTTATTATAAACCAAGGCAAATAAAATTTACATTCCAAGTTTTGCCTTTTATTGTGCTCTTTAGTATCCTGCAACATGCTGGGACTTTAGGATAAATCTTGCAAGACCATGAGAACTAATTTCATGAGAAACAGC
>NC_138372.1:112790692-112849822 GCF_054177405.1 Leptonychotes weddellii | reverse complement strand
CAGACTCAGTTATTATAAACCAAGGCAAATAAAATTTACATTCCAAGTTTTGCCTTTTATTGTGCTCTTTAGTATCCTGCAACATGCTGGGACTTTAGGATAAATCTTGCAAGACCATGAGAACTAATTTCATGAGAAACAGCATACAAGGCTTTCACCATTACTGCCTTCAAATGAACCAATAAATAGCATTTTTTAAAGTTCTCAGTTTCAATTGCCAATACAGTTAAAAATCAGTAGACACAATCCTCACAAACAAACTCTTTGGTGTCCTTGATAAGTTTTAAGTGTGTAAATGGGTCTGAAGAACAAAAAAAGAAAAAGAGGAAAAGGAACAGAGAAGTACTGTGTTAAGAAAAAAATTATTTCCCTTGAAAGTAGAAGTACATGTATAGTCATATTTTCTCTGTCATTACTGCTCCTAGTAGTCTCAAACAACAATACTAATGATAATTTTTAACCTAAGTAACTGTCTTCTATTTCACAGAGAAAATTTGGATGTGGATAATGGAGAACAGTCTGTCACAAATCAGCATTTTAGCCCACAAGCAGAACTCGTAAGTACACATAACATGACTTTCTATAGACACATACTCGCTACAGCCTAATACATGTTCTGAAAGTGGCAGAACTTAACCAAAGATACAGCCTATCTGTAGCATATTAAAAGCAAAAGCATATAAACATAAAAGTATGCTTAGAGTATGCTTAGTCATCAAAGTTTCTGTGTTCTTACTTAGAAATGATTTAGGTATTCCAGGACTATTCATTGATTAGCTCATTTTAATCAGTCTAAGGTTCAAGTTCTCTTGAACTTTTTTCAAGTTACTAAGATCTTTTTTTAATAATTGAAATATAATTTATATACCATAAAATTCCCCATGTCAATATGTACAATTCAGTAGGTTTTGGTATATTTGCGAAATTGTGCAACCATCACCATTAACCAATTCCAGAATGTTTTCATCACTCCCAAAAGAAAACCTCATATCCATTAGCAGTAATTCCCCACTTTCCCCTTTCCCCCACTCTCAGCAACTGCTAATATACTGAATGTCTATATGTTTTACCTATTCTGTACATTTCATATAAATGGAATCCTACAACATGTGGCCTTTTGTTTCTGGCTCCTTTCACTTAGCATAATGTTTTCAAGGTTCATCCATGGTGTAATATGTATCAGTATTTCCTTCCTTTTTATGGCCAAATAATATTCCACTGTATGAATGAATATACCACATTCTGTATACCTCCATCAATTGGTGGATATATGGGTTGTTTCTACTTTGGGGCTATCATGAATAACACTGCTATGAACATTTGTGTACAAGTCTTGATATGAACATATGATTGGATTTTCTTGAGTGGAACCTAGGAGTTGGAATTTCTAGATCATATGATAACTCTACATTTAAATGTTGAGGAACTACAAAACTCCCACAGCAGCTGCATTATTTTGCGTTCATACTAGCAATGTCTAGGGTTCCTATTTTTCTGCACTCTCACAAATGCTCATTATTGTCTGTCTTTGATTATAGCCATCTCAGTGTTTGTGAAGTGGTATTTCATTGTGGTTTTTAATTGCAATCCCCTAGTGACTAATGATGTTGAGCATCTTTTTCATGTACTTACTGGTCATTTGTATATATTCCTTAAAGAAATGTCTATTCACATCCTTTGCCCATTTTTCAATTCATTATTTGCCTTTTTATTGTTAAGTTCCCTAAAGAGCTTAGAAATTATCTTCAAGCTGGCATACTAGAAAACATGATTCCTATTGAAATAAGGTGTTTCAACTTAGTGTTTTGAATGTTAATGAATTTTAAATACACAGAATCACATTTTTATTACCAATCTGTATAAGTTTAGAGAAAGCATACCCAAATAGAATTTAAAAAGCACTTTTATATTATATTTAACATTGGTAAATCAGAGTAAATATTGCTGTTGTTTATCATACCAAAAATTACTCAACTAGTCATATTTGCCAAAATTTTACCTTAATTATATGAACTTGGAATCTTAAAATGTTTCTGAGTTAGTTTCTGTATGAGCACTTTTTAAAAAAATTATAGCACATTGAAAGTATTATTAGTACAAATTCCATATTCTCTTGGACTTTTAGGGATATCCAAAGTACACATTTCTCTCTATAAACTCATTGGAATAGAGCTCCTTTATTTTTCTATTTACTCTTTCTCTCTGTCCTTTAGCACCAGGAGCACATTTTCCTCCCTCTGCCTTTATGAGTGGTCTGACCCTGAAACATCGCTGCCTGCCTGACTTCCCTCATTCCTCACAGCTTTTCTTTCTTAGGACAGGTTCCATCACCTGTTCTCCTGATCTTTGTTATATCAGAAATTCCCCCTCTACCTAGTCTTTTTTGTAAAAGTTTTGTTTATATCTGAGCCTTTTCTGTCATTACTTTGTTTCCATGCTTACTTGTTTTTGTCTTTTTTTTTTCACCTCCCACTGCCCTAGGTGAATGGATGGAAGAGTTGTTCTTCAATCATTTGCTTTAATATTGCTTTAGACTTTATTCTAATCAAACTTTCTTAATCTCAATTTCATGCTCCATCTGTCTCAAATTTCTCTTAATTTTCATTAAAACACTTAATGTTACAAATGGTATAACACAAACATCCATTCTTTGTCATTTGAAATAGTAATATTTAAAGTATTTTTTATCTACTATATTTTCCCTACCTTTCATAAGAGCCTTGGAGACAGGTATCAGGAAGGAAGGGGAGCCAGGAGGGAGAAGGGGAGGCAAGAAGGGAGAGAAAAGAATGAAAAGACAAAGAGAAGGAAAAAGATGGGAAGTCTCTTCTGCTGCTTGGAATCAGCAGACCGAACTCCTTGTTCCCACCTTCCTGCATTAAAATACTTTGGCATTGCTCCATAAATTCTGTAAAACATCTTTGTAACATAATTACAAGTACTTAAAATATAATAATAGGTTTGTCCATCAATAACACTTGCTCTTCAAATTGTTCTTTCATCTTTCACCTGAGCAAGACTCTTTTTGTGAGAGACCTAGCCAAGGACAAGGGTGAAGTCTGGGGTTCCAAAAAAGGGCTCCCCTGACAGCTGAAATGTCCCATGAGTACTGGGCTGAAAGGCAAGCCAACAGCTTTGTTGTTAATGGATGTTAACTGTGGACCCAACAGAACTCTAGGCACTATGGACCATGAAGATGTACATAATAGAGTGCCTGCCCTTCCAGAGTTTATAGTAAATTGGCCTACTGAATTAAGTGTCAGTACACACTAGAACATAAGGGTATACATGAATGAATATATCAGTGCTGGGAAGGGGAGTACTGTGGACACAAATGGGCTTGGAACAGCTTCATGAACGAGACTGACTTGAACTGTGTCTGGAAGGGATGGAAGGATTGGCTGGATTGAGGACATGAAGGCTGGAGAGAGGTGGCCATTATTATCAAAGAAACATAAACCAACCCAGAGGAAGGAAAAGATAATACAGAGTATTTAGGAAATATTGAAGAAGATAAAAATGGAAATATTCTCAAGGCCCGTGAATGCCAAACTGAGGACCCTGAATATTACTCTCTATCCTCTCTCAACATAAAGAAGGACAGTAATTTCTGAACAGGACTTCTTTGTCTAAGCTATAACCTGTGCCTGCAATGGTCTTGTCCCCACCCTCAAGTCGTGGCTCAGTCGGTTAAGCGACTGCCTTCGGCTCAGGTCATGATCCTGGAGTCCCAGGATCGAGTCCCGCATTGGGCTCCCTGCTCGGCAGGGAGTCTCCTTCTCCCTCTGACCCTCCTCCCTCTCATGCTCTCTCTATCTCATTCTCTCTCTCAAATAAATAAATAAAATCTTTAAAAAAAAATAGGGAAGGAACCCTAGGAAAGAAAAGAATAGGAGAAACAATATCCCCAGTCACAGAAAGAAGAGTTTCAAACAGAGGGTGATAAATAGCCTTAGAAAATGTACAAATGCAGAGTAACAACAGAGGGCTTCCCACTTAGAAATAACCATGGATCCTTAAGAGACAGTTTCATTGGGGTGGTAGGGATGGAAAGCATATTGTCAGGGTTCAAGAGTGTGCTTTTGAGAAGCCTGAAAAAAGAAAGAAGAAAGATAGCTTGCATTTAAGGATACGAGAAATATGGAGAGAAAGAGAAAGATTAAAAACATAGGGTCAAGAAGAGATGGCTGATGGTGCTGAAAAAGACAGTTGGGAGGGAATCGTTAGTGACGCATTGTTAAAGGAAGCTTCAGAACATTCCTCACAGAATTGCCAAGACTGCATAAGGCAGCAACCTAACATCACATTTGCTAATTCCTCACAAGTTGGAACAATAGCAAAAGGCCATAAAAGAGGCCTGACAAGCAATAGGCCTATGTTAATAAGACATTGAGGAATGAGCACGAAACTGCAATGGGAGGGTTGTCTGTACCACAAAGCCCAGCCATACCCATTTATCTTCTCCTCCAGATATCTTTACCAAAATAAATCTACATGGCTCTCACTCATATACTTAAGAAAAGGTTTTGCATAATCTTTCCCTAAAACATCATAGAATTTCAGATCTGGAAGGGACATTAAAAATTATTTAATCAACAATTCAATAATAAAAAACCCAAAGAATCCAATTTAAAAATGGGCAGAAGATCCGAATGGACATTTCTCCAAAGAAGACATATAGATGACCAACAGGCACATGAAAAGATGCTCACCATCATTAACCATGAGGAAATTTCAAATCAAAACCACAATGAGGTGTCACCTTACACCTGTCAGAATGGCTATTATCAAAAAAACAAGAAATAACAAGTGTTGGCAAGGATGTGGAGAAAAGGGGACATTCATACTGTTGGTGGGAATGTAAATTGGTACAGCCACTGTGGAAAACAGTATGGAGGTTCTTCAAAAAATTAAAAATAGAACTACTCTATGATCCAGTAATTGCACTGCTGGGTATATACCCCCAAAATACAAAACCACTAATTCAGAGGGATACATGCACCCCTATGTTTATTGCAGCATTATTTACAACAGCCAAACCATGGAAGCAGCCAAAGTGCCCATTGAGAGATGAATGGATAAAGAAGTTGTAAGCCATTGAGCCATAAAGAGGAATGAAATCTTGCCATTTGCAACAACATGAATGGAGCTAGAGAGTACAATGCCAAGTGAAATAAGTCAGAGAAAGACAAATACCATATGATTTCACTCATACGTGGAATTTAAGAAACAGGCAAAGAAAAAAAAAGAGAGACAAACCAAGAAACAGAGGGGAGGTGGATGGGGGGGATGGGGGAAATGGGGAATGGGGATTAAAGAGTGTACTTATCATGATGAGCACTGAGTAATTTGTATAGAATTGTTGAATCACTATATTGTACACCTGAAACTAACATAACACTGTATGTTAACTATACCGGAATTAAAATTTTAAAAATATAATAAGGAAAAGAAAATGAAAACACTAAGTTGAAAAGGTATGTTCATTGTAGCATTATTTACAATAGCCGTGACATGGAAGCAACCAAGGTGTCCATTGATAGATGAATGAATAAAGAAGATGTGGATATATATCCAACAGTAATAACTTGAGCATAAAAAATAATGAAATCTTGCCATTTGTGACAACATCAATGAACCTAGAAGGTATTATGCCCCATGAAATAAGTCAGAGAAAGACAAATGCTGTATGATTTCACTTATATATAGAATCTAAAAAACAAAACAAACAAACAAAACTAGACTCAGATACACAAAACAGACTGATGGTTTCCAGAGGAGAGGAGGATTTGGTGGCGGAGGGAGGGGGAGTGAAGTAGGTGAAGGGGATCAAGAGGTACAAACTTCTAGTTATAAAATAAATGAGCCATGGGGATGTAATGCACAACAGAGGGAATAAAGTCAATAATATCATATTAGCTTTGTATGGTGACAGATGGTAACTAGACTAATTGTGGTGATCATTTCATAATGTATATAAATGTTGAATCACTATGTTATACATCTGAAACTAATACAGTATTGTATGTCAACTATACTTTAATCAAAAATTATCTATTCATGAACAACAATGGACCCAAATCAAGAATGACATTTTCCTTTCCCAATTGTAGTTTCCTTTTGTTTCTCTGCAGGGTAATAATAATCTCTTTTTTAAAAGTTCACTCTTCAACTAAAATATGACAAAGGCATAGTCAAAAATTGAAATTCTCATCTTTCCATCTCTAAATCTCTCCCTGGTTTAATAATTCACTCTTCGGTGCCTTAAAAATGGAACTTTTATCTTTGAATCCATCTGTAAAGCCATTCCCTTCTCCTCCCACTTACTAAATGGACTCCATTTATCACTCATTTTATGGGAGCTTATCTATAACAGGAGAAGTTTGATCAGATAACCTGGTCCTTAGAAAACCAGAGGAAGATTGCTAGGAATGACTTCTATTGTTTGAGAACTTCCCTTTGATCTGAAATTTTGAGGAAGGCTATAGGATGTCTCCAGGGTCTCTTGCATTTTTGCATAGTCCAGGAAATGAATACCCTGGTCTCAGAGTCTGGAGAGCCTTTGCTGAACGTGCTCACTGGATCCAGTCCTTCAGAATGATCTGAGGATGAGCTTAATCCCCAGTCAGAGACTGAACATTCCTAGTTTAATATTGTGATATAATATGACAGATTTATACATTGTTCTGACATAATGAAATGCAAAGAGATGAAGTGTTTTATTTACACAGTAACCTCTTATTTCAACAGTTCGCTCATTGTTACATAGGCTTTCTTGGCCTCGTCAAAAACGGCCTCAGGATGAATCACTGTGCCTTGCAGAGCAGTCTCACCACTTTACAAAGACCGGAGCACCAGGCCATAAAGTCATGAAGGAAGAAAAGGACAACATAAACAAACAAGAAACAAAACCAGGACCTTCCATTGCTCTAGGGCCTCCATCCTTTCCTCTGTCTGGATACAGAAGTCACAGAATAAATGTTGAATGAATCCCTTCTCAGGTTCATCTTTCACTCAACAAACATGGCTGATCATTGCTTCAGCAAACATTGTATTCCCTCTAGGAGATATGAGGAAGTGACATAAAGATGAAAGAGGTACTGTTCTGCACTCAAGGAGAAGGCAGCCTTGAGAGGGAACTGCACAAATACTTAAATTCAATATGCTATGCCCAACAACACACTGGTATTAGAGAGGGGGACACAGAGAAGAGATTAAACTAATCCTGGGGTAGTCAAGAAAGCTTTAGAGAATCATTTTAACTGAAATTCATTTCAGCTCTGTTATAAAACAAACTCCTATGACTTTGGTTCAACATCCCAGGTAGAGAACATGGGGAAAGATATGGTACTTTCTCTTCTAACCAGTGTTCTGGGGCCATAATATTGGAGGGTACAGAATCCTTGGCTATGACTCTTCAGGAAATTTGAAAAGTGAGTGTATAGAGAGATGTTGGCTCCCACTCTCTCCCAGATTAGGACCAGGCCTTGGCATGGTGTGAAATAGGAGTCACGCTAGATAATGCCATTCTTATTTACTAGAGCAAAGTATACCCCCCACACACACCCAGATAGGTTTTCTGGTATATCTGGATAGGAGCGAGTGGATGAAAAAAACGCCTTCTTCATCACCAACATGGAAAAAACGAGGAGATGGTTTGCTCCAAGGTTTTTTATTCCCCTCTAGTTCTGAGAGGAGAAAAAGCAGGCCTCATTCTAAAGTAAAGCCTTGCCTCTCAAAGTGTGACTGAAGCACCAGCAGCAGGAGCATCACCTGGAAGCTCGCTAGAAATGCAGAATCTCGGGCCCCAGCCCCAAACGCCTGCATGAAAAGGGGCAGCTTAACAAGATCCACAGGTGATTTGATTTCTATGCATCTTAAAATTTGAGAAGCCCAGCTCTAGACCAGCATGGTGGCTGAACATTGGAATCACCTGAGGAGCCTTTTAAAGCACCGATCCCACCCTCCAGGAATTCTGATTTAAATGGTCTGGCTTCCTAAATGATTCCAAATGTGAGTGAAGGTTGTAAAGCACATGGAAGCCTCCTGTTCCCTATAAGAACCTCTGAAATGGCAGTGGGTCTGAGTGTTGCTGACATGGAATGGATACGGAGAGCTCCCAGAAGCCGGGCGAATTGGCTGCCCCTTCTTCGTACAGGTAGGGAGCTGGGATCAAGCCTGGCTATTCAGATTCAGGGGCCTGACCCTATCCTTGCACATATATTCATTAAGGCTATTCACCATGCATTTCAGTATGTGGAATCCATGTAGAAATTCGTTATGGTAGCTCAGAGCCTTAAGCCTGGAATGTTCTACGTATGCCTACGCTAATTAACTCATCCTCAAGCAAATCCTTTGCGTTTAGGATCGGGCCCTGCACTGTAGAAGGTAATAAAAAGAGAAAAGTTGTCCAAGAAAGTTAGGGGCCTAAAGTCGTAAAGCAAGACACAAACAAACAAAAAACCAGAAAGAAGTTACCCAAAGGAAGCAGCACCCAGTGAACCCCAGCCATGAGTCAGCACAGGGGAAGCCCAGCCCCTTCTAGGGGAGCCTGATTAAGGATCAGGCTCAGCTGCCGCGCCGGGCTGTGTGTGTTGCTGCTTCTTGTCCCAAGTCTTAATAGCAACTTCCCTTGTTGGGCTGCTTACACTTTTTTTTCCCCCCGTGGCTGGAAAGAAGTGTCACATTCTACTCGCTCCCAAGCCTTTGCCCCCACCCCCTCCCAGAGAACGCTTGCGCATGTGGAGGGGGCACTGTGAGCCACCTCCAGCCTCGGGGGACTGCTGTAAGGGACTTTGAGCTCCTCTCGCTGTAACACTATGAAGTTCCTCGGGAAGCCCAGGACTCGGACAGCTGCTTTTCTGCCTCTTTGCCTGCTTTTTTTGAAGATTCTGCAACCAGGGCACAGCCAGCTTTATAGCAACCGCTACGCTGGGTGAGTAGGGCGACTTTTGGTTCCTGCGTGGCTTTTAGTGGGATGAGGGGGCTAGTTGGCTCCTGAGCATGCCTCGCTTTTTTTTTCTTTCTCTCATCTGTGGTTTCTGCGTGAATCTGTATACTTTCCTGTCACCTAAAGTAAAACGTGTGTGCAGTTCCCAGCTCTTGGGCTGAGCTCACGGAGAGAATGTGGTGGTCCCAAGTCTAGCTTTCCCCACTTTCTATAGTGTGCCAGCCTCCACTGGGGACCAGTGTTGAATGGGATTCTGTCTTTGGAGGAGCCATGGCCAGTATTTATAATATTTGCCTTGGTAGAGGTCAGTGGAGGAAGGATGCTATTGTACTACGTGAATTAGGACCTGAACACTAGAGCTTCTCCTTCAGAATTGTACACAGAAGTGGTTGATTCACCAGTGATTAAGAACGGAGTGTACTCTGTGTGCGCGTGTGCCTACGTAGTAGTTATCAGGAAGATTGTCAAATCTGAGCAATGCAAATGAGCCAACTCCAAATAAGCAGAATAAAAGCAGCCAACAGTAAAATTATGGGTATTTTTCTGAAGGGAAGAATATAGAAGGGAAAGACAGCTAGCTCCCCATTGCCCCGTGTTAGGATAGGTTAAGATACTTCGTGTTTGCCTTTCATAAGGAGGCACAGGACTGTGTCCGAAGCAGTGTACGACTATGCACTTCTTATCCCAAAGGCTTGCTGTGGACTCTACAACGTGTGCTTTGCTCAGATTTGCAGGGGCCGTTCTTTCAATCTGGGAATTATGGCCTTACTGCATTTTAAAGCAGGAAGAACCTTAAATAGCTCATCTAATTCAATTGCTTTTTACAGAGCAGGAAAACCAGGGTCTTAAATCTTTATCTTTCCATTACTACCAGTTGAGGAAGACTTTCACCTAGATGTGGGTTATGACCAGGTAGTGTCCAGTGTGTTAAGGCAAAGTTGTTCCTACTAGGAATAGTGTAAAGAAAATAGTGTAAAGAAGAACTTGGAAGTATGACCCTGGAAAAAGAAATGTTTCCCTTTGTCTCCCAAAGAATCTAGGCCCTGCCTTCACTGTTTCTACTGAATACAGTGCTTGCAGAGGAAATTAAAAAGACAAAAACAAAAACAAACCCTGTCCTCAGTTCTAAGGGCTACAGGATGGAGGTAGAGGCATTGGTTCAGATAAGGGCTATAGATGGTAATACAATCCCAATTTTTCCACCCTGGTGTTCCTGGGAGAAAGAGAAAGGAGTGAACCTCTGAAGGGCTGCTTTTCAGTCTCCTAAACACACACAGTTCAGGCTTCACGTCCTGTCATTCGTTATTGCCTCTGGAGATCTAGGCAAGGGAGCCATGTTTCATGACTGGTGTAGGCCCCACTGTGGAGTTTATGGACTCTCCTGGCTGATGTCAGGCCACGTGATAATCCTAGATCACAGGTTGACACACCCGTGTGACCTAGGACTGCACTCCTCCACTCAGCTGTGGCCGTGTCCTTAATTATTTCAGTGTGTAGTGCTCGTTGATGACCAAGTTAGCAGACCTGCTTCAGCTGAGCTGTTGCATGCACTTTCCTAAGCACCACGTAGAGGAAATGCAGCCAATGGCAGTGACTTTTTCTTCTAGAATTTGCTGCAACTGGAACTTTTCTGGAGGAAGCTGCACTACTTTTTCTGTTCTGCAATGAAAGCATTAATTGGGTGTTTTCCCCTCGGCTGCTACATAGTAAGTTAGTCCCAAATGTATAAATTACCAGATGTCTGAAAGTTGGAGAAAAAAGTGAAACATTTGAGAAACTGAAGCTAGCCTTACCTGTCCATCACTGTAAAAGCCTAAAGCTTCTTAAAAACCGGAAGTGTCTGAGCACACTCCCACCAGAAACACCCCCACCAAAAATGGGGGTTTTTAACTTCGTTTTACTAGATAGACCATTTTCTCATCACCAAAGACAGAAATGCTGCTTAGGTTTGGGATTACTTTGTTTGCTTCACCCAGGAACGACTTTCTGGAAGTCTAGCTCTTCAGCTAATAAGAACCTGATGGCATGACGTGGTGGCATAGTTACTTAGTGTGATCTTTGTTGCCTATGGTTAAAATTCCACCACCTCACTTTTTCTCCTTTAAGGAATAGGTTTAGGTTTTGTTAATTATGGAGCAGCCCCATTTCTTGCATTTTGGTAAAAACAGTTTTGTAGGTCTTGGTTCAGTCTAAGGGATTCTCATTTGTAGGACTCTGCACATGAGTAAAAAAAAAAAAAAAAAAAATAGAACACTCTGGGCAGATCAGCATTCTTCCTGAGAGCAGTTAATGAGCTCAGTCCTCTTCCTACATAAACAAGCAACACTTGTATCCTGCCAATTGTATAATAGATGCTTAGTAAAGGGCAAACTTAAGCATCTTGGGGAAAAAAATCAGACAAGGAAAATCTGACAAGAGTAATACCTTTTTGGATAGCTATATTAAATGGCCTTTACAAGAAAAATTTAAAAATACACAAAGGAATGAAGCATAGAAAAACTTCCAATATTGATACTGTCAGGGTTTCAGGGATTACAAATGCAAGTCAAACACTTCTGTGATCAACAAAGTTCAGTGAGTCTCCTACACAAGCAAATAGCACAGTTCTTCTCTTTCTGTGAATTCCTAGAGACAGACTTAGTTGTTTTACTGTGGTATATTGGAGGCAAAAACCTAAGGATCTTCTGCATCATATGAAATTTGAATTTTTTTGTATGTGTGATAAATGATCTAAGACCATGAAGCAATAAATTCTGGAAATGCTGACAAATCAAAGTGGGTATGATTTTTTTTTTTTTTCTTTGAGATAGTTCTCCGTACCTCCTTCATGCCAGTCAATGAGCATAATGTTTAAAAGTCTGGAAGTTCAACTGCCTGGGTTTCAATTTCTGCTTTGCCACAGTTAGTAGCTGTGTTACCTGGGGCAGGCTCCTTAACCTCTCTGACCCTCCGTTTCCTTATCTGGGATAATGGAGATAATAATAGAACCTTTCAAGTTTTGTGCGAATTAAATGCAGTAGCGGGTTATTGTATGGTTCTTGGCACTTAGTAAGTACTCAACAGGTGGTAAGATAGCTAATACTTCCTAATACTTAAAGTAATGTTTTTTAGAAATGTTTATATTAACATGATGCAGTTTTGGGTATCCGCATTTTACAGATAAGCTAAATGAAGTATGACTGGGTAACTCAAGTTCAGAGCTAACTAACCCAAGGTCATTGTAAGGGCACAGTTGGGATTCTAACCCAGCTCTGCTTGACTGGACAAAGTACTTCACATTCTGTCACTGGTTTAGATACAAAAGATAACTGCTCTTAAGGAAAACTAAAGGTTTAATCTTGTTTGGGGAACTGATAGTTTCAGGATAATAAGTAAGTGGATTATGTAGATAAAATTGGAAGTCTAATTGTGGTTCCCTTTTCTAGGTGATGAGTCACTGATGGTAAGTCCTCATTTGAAAAGCAGGCAGACAACATAAGGGATAGAAAGTGGAAGATGGGGAATTTACATTGCCACAAAAAAAACAAAGCACAGAAAGTGGCCATGGGTGTGTGCCTTCATTCAACAAGTGATGTTACTCTGTGCCAAGAACACTGACCAACAGAGTCTACCCCTCTGATAGCTTGGTTTAGTAAATAGCACCACACATAACATTAGCAGACAATGTATAAATGTTGGATGGTATGAACAGACTATGGGGATTGATAAGTGCGCTCTGAACCAAGAAGGGAGGAGTAGAAATCTATTCCAGGCCTCACCTATTCTGGTCACCCAGCCCTGCTCTAGCTCAGCTGGGGAGGAGAGCGAACGTACGTCCTGCCTCCAGGGTTGCTTGTTGGACTTGAGCCCACTGGTATTGGATCTGCCTGCTGAGACCTTGTACACACCGTCCTCACTCAGCCCTGCACGTGTTAAAGACTCCTTTCCTGTCTGTGTGGTTATTTCCCCTTCAGGGGAGCAACTCCAAGGACTTTGCCTTTGTCCCATGACCATAGGTACATATGTGCAGGGCGGTTATAGCCCACTAGCCAGCTGATGCATGCTGATGAGTCAGTGTCCGTGCTGTACCCACACCCTATCCCCAACCCTGTTGCCCCCAACACCCCCCCCCCCCCCCGCCTTGGTTCACTAGTCCTCCATGGAAAAAGGATATGGAGATCCAGGAATTACACTTGAAGGAAATAAGGTTTGTTTTTTAAGAAGGCGTTTGGTCCTTCAAATCCTATAAGCAAGGAGACCCCAAATCAGAATGTGACCTATTGAAAAGTAGAGGACTATGAGAAATACAGTGACTCAGAACAGCTTGAACCTCAGGGACATCATATTTGTTTTCCATCTTACCTCTCTGGCTCTTCCTCTGTCTCTCAACAGCAGTTTTTTATCTTCATGCTCCAATGGTGGCTTCCTTTTAATGTCTTTAACTTTTAGAAACCCGGAGCTAGAGACAAGAGCTCGAGGTGGTCATGTGAATCTGAGTTATCTTCTATGGTGGTAGTTAAAACTCCTTTTAGGTAGGATGACCAGAAATCCCTATTTGCCCAAGACCGACCCTGTTTGCACCTGCTGTTCTGGCCTAGTAATTGGCAATATCCCATTTCAGTCTGAGCAGAGTCCTGATTTAGAAGGTAAATCATGGATTCAGCCTTCTTATTCACTGTGTTTGCTTCTTTAATAAGCTTTGTTTCAAGTTTTCAGCTACCCTCTTATTCATTTCCAGAGTGCAAATTCAGTTCCGTACTGAATTCCTATAGAAAGTATCCTACTTGTCCTCTCCTCTCCCTTGCAATAGCCACCAGTCCTATTCAGGATTTCCTTGTCTTAGCCCAAATTAAGGTAGCTTTATCCTAACTGATCTACCTTTATCTAGTGCATTCTCATTCTGATGATCTTACTAAAATAAGACTTTGTGTGTGTTGCTCCCTTGCTCAAAGACCTACTTTGGCTCCCTATTGCTAACTACATCAAATCCAGAATCCTTCGCCTGGCTTTCAAGTCCTCTATAATCAGACTGTCTGGTTTTCCTGTCTCTATTTCACTCTTCCTCAGCCTTAAGACTCCTCTGTAGTCCAGAGAACTAGAACTTCAGCATTGTTCCATCTTTAACAAAAGCAGGCAGGCCCCATTCATCATAAGGCCTAAAGCAAGAAGGCACCATCTCCGATCATGAATGATAGATTGGAATGTGTGAGCTATAGATTTGGGGCATTAGGGAATTATGAAAGATGTACAGTAGGCTCTAAGGTTGGTTTTTGAACCTATTCTTCACAAGTCAGTGTGTGGTTTATAGAATAGTTCTTCAGTGTTCTCTGGAAGTTCCTTTGAGGTCCTGGCCCTTATTAATGGGAGAATAACTTGTTTTCCTTATGCACTAGCTCAAAGTGCAACTCCTAAGTGCTGATTATCAGCTGTTTATTCCAAAAGCTTTGTTCCCTGCAGTCTGTTCTGTGTGTTGAGGCCTCCTGCTTTGCTTGGTAAAAGCATGCAATGCTGTAGGTCTCTATTCCACTGACCTGACCTCCCAGGCAGGCAGTACTCCATGGGGAACAGCATTCCCTCTGCCACTGAGCTAGTAGAAAGAGGAGTGTTTTATGTGCTTCTGGGCCACTTCTTCTTGGAGCCCAATCTGATAATGGAGTCTTTATTTTATGGCACCGGGATACATTCTGGCTAACACCGTTAAACATAATCACTTCCACTCCCTGAATATCAGTGAAGGATGTTACTGTTCCATAACTTTATATTGTGAGAGCTATAAAAGCGTTAAGTTTTTCTGTCTGTGTAAATGGAACTGCTGATCAGAAAATGAAGTCGTCTTGTGAACTGTTCTAGTCTTCACTATGATTGCTCAGTAGATAACTGGTTTATAGGATTAGAATTTGCTTTGCCAAACAAATACCTTCCCAATCTGCCTCTGGGCATTAGCTTCTTTATGATAAAGTGGAATGTAGAATATGAAGCTTTCAGGTAGCTTGTTCCGGGTAGTATAGTAAATTTCATAAATTATTAAAGGTTCAAGCAAACTTCATTAGTGGCTTTAACAAAATTACCATCTTCCCAGTACACTTTGAAAATAATAAAATATTAGTATCTATGTTACTAAGGATACTGTTGGGCTGTGGGTTTGTTGTTGTTGCTGCTGCTGTTGTTGTTTCCCATAACAACCCCAAATCTCAATGGTCTGAACAAGAAATTTCTCATGTAGAAATACAAGCAGGTATAGTTGGTAGTGCCAGAGAACTGGGCTCTGACCTGTCTCTCTGCCATACTCAATGCTCAACTCCCAAATGTGGTTCAGTGAGTCTTCTAGCTCTTGTGGTCTACCCAGCAGGATGGTGGAAAGGGATGGTCACTCTCCTTTAAGAGAACAGTCTACCTTCACTCCCCACTGGCCAGAGTTGGTTAGATGGACTTAGCTGCATGGGAGGCTATGAAATAATGGCTGGAGATGGTGGGTATGGCTGGGGAGGAACATACTAGGAAATAACTAGCAGCTTCTCTCAGTGGTCACTCTGATATTTAATGATTACTGATCCATTTCCCCTTCTACTTCATTCTCCTATAGAAGCAATACATCCAAATGGGCTTTTAGAATTGTGTACTTCACACAGGTTCAAAATTGTGTACTTCACACAAATTCAAAATGTAAATGGTATTTAAGTCATAGCATCAGGAAAGAAAGACCACAAAATTAGAGCTCAGTCCCTTTATCTAATACACAAGGAAACAGAACTCCAAAAAGGTAAGATTTGCAGAGCTGATGGAGTAGGACTAAAACCCAGGTCAGCTGAGTTTGAAGCATTCCTTATGGTTAACAACACTGGTGAATCCAGAAATCTTACTCTTTCCTATTCCCTAGGGTTATTGGAGATGAAGTAAAATGACTTGGCAGGGCTGAGAAGTGTTTAATGAGGGAAGATTTAATTTCATTTCTATAAATATTTGTAACATATCTGGCCCTCTGCTAGTCTGGGACTACAGATAAAAGAGCAGTCCATGGGGCGCCTGGGTGGCTCAGTTGGTTGAGCGACTGCCTTCGGCTCAGGTCATGATCCTGGAGTCCCGGGATCGAGTCCCACATCGGGTTCCCTGCTCAGCAGGGAGTCTGCCTCTCCCCCTGACCCTCCTCCCTCTCATGCTCTCTGTCTCTCATTCTCTCTCTCGCAAATAAATAAAATCTTAAAAAAAAAAAAAAAAAGGCAGTCCATGTGCATAGTGTAATGAGTAACTCAGGTAAGTAAACAATTCCAACTCTGGGATCACTGTGCCCACAGACAAAACTCTTGGTGCTGAGCGAGTGCAGGAGAGCATCACTTAATCTAGACTTTTGAAAGGTCAAAAAAGGTGGCTTGGTTGTGCGAAGAGTCTTTAAAAGACAGGAATCTGAGTGAATTATTAAATATGCAAGGTATTTTACATTTTTCTTTTGAATGTTTGGGACTCCAAGGACATGGCCCTCACCTCAGGCATAAAGAACAGCTAGAAATTAGGTGAAGGCTTTCCAGACACAGGGAATATATTGCCTGTGCAAAGAACTACAGGTAAGAACTTGGTCAAATCTAGAAAATCAGAGCAATTAAGTATGACCAAAAATAAAGGACATTTCTTTTGGTAGGAGAGGTGAGGTAAGCCTTCAAGGTCATGAACTACTTTATGTCCCATAACATGGAGTTCTGGTTTCTCCCAAGGGTGAATGGGTGCTAGTCAAGAATTTTACAAAGAAAATCTAGATGACTTTCTTTCTCCCCCTACCCACCCTGCCCCAAAGAAAGTTCCCTCTCCCATCATTGAGAAGGGAAGATAGAAGGCTAATAATTGGGGGCAAAAGACTGGGATATTATAGTGATCATGGTAATACATGGTAGAGCCTGGCTTCTGGCAGTAACAATCAAAGGGAAAGGAGGGAAGCAATTAAAGAAATACTCAATAGGTAGAATTTTCACAATTGGGTAACCGAAGAGGAGATGAAAGAGGAAATAGTGTAAAATTATTCTTAGGATTAATAGGACTGAGCTCTTTGCAGAGAGGGTAAGTACTACTTCAGCTCTTTATAGTTTGATGGATCTATAAAGTACCCAACTGGGTAGATGGCTCTGAAGCTCAAAAGATATCTAGACTGTGGAATAGATCCCAGTAATTGATGTATAGTTTCTTAAAACCATAGAGTGTAGGATGGAGCATCTAGGAAGCACTCATTACATTAAGAATAAAGAGCCAAAACCAAGATAGAACAATGGGGGGAGGGGGGAGCCAGAGGAACTAGTAGAACATCCTAGAAAGAAACCCAGAAGAATAAGATCCAAGAAAGGTGAGGCAAGTCACATTAAATATAGCAAAGTGCTATCCATTGCCTTGGCCATTCAAGACCTCAATCATATTCTTGTCAGAGGTGCTTTTGGTGGAATGGTGAGCAAAATCCAGAGCACAGTAGATTGAACAAATGGGATGTGAGGACATCAGTGGTAAGTGTAGACCATAACTTCAAGAAGCTTATCCATGAAGTGGGAGTAAAGAATTGATAAATAGTTGAAAGGGTTTTGTTCTTGCTTTTACTACTTAAGATAGGGGAGTATGGCCATGTTTTATGCCGGGGGTAAGAATACGAGTAAGAATAAGATAAGAAATGGAGTTAAGTGTCTGAAGAGACAGGAAGCTAGTTGGCCTCTTTAAAAAAAAAAAAAGAAAAATGTCCTGGTCCTATGAAGACATAGTAGATAGAGGACCTGATAAAAGATGATTTTTCAGTTTTGTTTTCTTTATTAAACTTAAATTTTAGATTTACTGGACAGAGGATTCCCACACACCCTTCACCTGGCTTCCTCTAACGTTAACATCTTGCAAAATAGTTTGTAAATTGGAATATAATATAGGTGTTAAGTAAATTATTATGTCTAATATTAGTTGGAAAGGATCTCATGTAGGGATAACCTGTTACAAAATTGATTACTTTTCATCTTCCTGGGAAATTAAAAGTTCTGTTAAAATGTCTTTGTGTTAGCCAAATGAATGGGCCTCCCTTTTCCCTCTTCCTGTCCGTTCAGGACTGGAGGTATACCATCCGCTCTTCCATCTTTCCAGTCCTTCTATCTTCCTTCATCCTACCACACTTACCAAGTACCAGCAGTACCAATGATGCCTTACCATCAATCCTATATTCCAAGCAGGGTTAGGAATCTCCAAAGTAGAGAGCAGCAGAGTCTCTGCCTCTTGAGGGCTTAGATTTTTTAATTTTTTAAATTCAATTTAGTTAACATGCTATATTAGTTTCAGGGGTAGAATTCTAGTGATTCATCAATTGCTTTTAACACCCAGTGCTCCTTATATCGAGTGCCTTCCTTAATACCCATCACCCAGTTATCCTTTTCCCCCATCCACCTCCACTCCAGCAAACTTGAGGGCTTCGATCTTAATCCATGATCTAAACTGGGACAGGGGACGGGGGGGAGGATGAAAATGCAACTATATTAGGTCAACAACCTTCTTCCTACTCTTTCTCAACCTTTAACACACACACACATTGTGTATTTTTATAGCATTTCAGTGTTAGATTGCCAATTGATAAGTGATAAAACTACGGTATCACACATTTTATCAGCAGATGAGCTAATTTTTGCACTTAAAGAATCTGTGACCACCGGTACATGTGACCTCATTTGCCATATTTTCACATCCCCCATCTTTTAGATTTTCCTCTTAACTGGACTAACTCATGAATCTTATAAATGTCTAAGCTTCTATTTGTGACTTTTGTGAATATAATGAAGACACAAGGTTTGTAGTAAGATAGGCTATAATAGGACCCCAACCATATCAGTCGTGTTTCCATGGAAGGTATGTCATGTGTGTTTGGTGTGATAGCAATATATTTGGCATCAAAATTGCTAAACATATGGAAGGTTAGAGGCATTTGGGACAACCCTGTGTAGCAGGATGTTTGGAGTAAGACACTTGCTGCTGAAAACAGTATTCTATGCCCTTGACTTATAGGGCAGAAAAGGAGGACACAGGAAGAACTGGACTCCCCCATAGGAGTTTTCAGGCCTCTGTGTGGCAGTAAAAGGGAATGAGTATAAGTGACAAGTAGAAAATCCTCTTAATATAATATCAGATATAAAAGCTACTTCTGCATTTCAGAGAGAAGTATAGCCTGACTGGTTTCCTCTGCCCTAAATGATGGTGTTTATTCCCTTAGAACCTAGTTGGCCTTCACAGCAGCTGTTCCAAAACTCTGCAGTTACTTAAAACTCCTACTCTACCTCAACCTCCCTTCCTCCTAACCCTGACCCCAAACCTTTTATTAATAAACGCAAAGATGTGTATCTTTGAGTTGGAGACAATGTGGTGTATGGCCTGGGTTATCGTGGCTTCCATCCTCTCTGACTGAAACTATACAAGTCCATAGCTCACCTCTCTTCTTTCCAAGACAATATCTCCTTTATTCAGTCAACACTATTTTCCGCCCAAAGTATAGTTGATGGTTACATTAGTTTCAGATGTACAACATAGCAATTTGACAAGTTTATATCTTACGCTATGTTCACCACAAGGGTAGCTACCATCTGTCACCCTACAGTGCTATTATAATATCGTTGACTATTACCCTAAGCTGTTCCTGTCATCCCTGTGGCTTATTCATTCCATAACAGGAAGTCTGTATCTCCCACTCCCTTTCACTCATTATGCCCATTCCCCTACCCCTCTCTGCTCTGGCAACCATCCATGTGTTGTCTGTATTTGAGTCTGTTTGTTTGTTGGTTTTGTTTTTTAGGTTCCACATATAGGTGAAATGATATAATCTTTCTCTTATTTCACTTAGCATAATAACCTTTAGGTCTATCCAGGTTGTTGTAAATGGCAGGATCTCCTCCCTTTTTTACAACTGAGTAATATTCGTGTGTGTGTGTGTGTGTACACGTATGTGCGTACCACATCTTCATCTATTGGTAGACACTTGGATTGTTTCCATATCTTACCTATTGTAAATAATGCTGTAATAACATAGGGGTGCATATATCTTTTCAAATTATTGTGTTCATTTTCTTTGAGTAGATCTCTAATAGAATTACTGGATCTTATGGTATTTCTATTAACTTTTTGAGAAACCTCAATAGTGGCTGCACCAATCTACATTCCCACCAACAGTGCATGAAGGTTCCCTTTTCTCCACATTCTCACCAACACTTGTTTTATCTTCTTGATTTTAGACAATCTGACAGGTGTAAGATGATCTCTCATTGTGGTCTTGATTTGCATTTCCCTGATTAGTGATGTTGAGCATCTTTTTATGTGTCTGCTGGCCACCTGTATGTCATCTTTGGAAAATGTATATTTAGGTTCTCTGCCTATTTTTAATCAGATTATTGGGTGTTTTTTGTTTGTTATTTGGTAAGTTGTATTCTTAGTGGGTTTCTATCTAAAATATGTAATCAGAATTATCCTGTGCAAGTTTCTTCTCCCATTCAGTAGGTTGCTTTTTCATTTTGTTTCCTTTGCTGTGCTAAGCTCTTTATTTTGGTATGGTGCTAATAGTTTATTTTTGCTTTTGTTTCCCTTGCCTTAGGAGACCTATCTAGAAAATATTGCCAAGGCTGATATCAAGGAAATTACTGCCTATATTTTCTCCTAGGATTTTTATGGTTTCAGGTCTCACATTTAGGTCTAGAATCCATTTTTAAAGTTCATTTTTGTGTATAAGACAGTGGTCCACTTTGTTCTGTTACATGTAGATGACCAGTTTTCCCAGTACCGTTTGAAGACACGGTCTTTTTCCCATTGCGTATTCTTTCCTCCTTTGTCATAGACTAATTGACTGTATAAGTGTGGGTTTATTTCTATGTTCTCTATTTTGTTCCTTTGATCTTGTGTCTGTTTTTGTGCCAGTACCATACTGTTTCAATGACCATTGTTCTGTGCCATACCTTGAAAACTGAGATTGTGGTATCTCCAGTTTTGTTCAAGATTTCATTGGCTATTTGGGGTCTTTTGTGGTTCTACAAACTTTAGTATTCTAGTTCTGTGAAAAATGTTGTTGGCATGTTAACAGGGATTGCATTGAATCTGTAAATTGCTTTGGGTAGTATGGACACTTTAATAATTTTCCGGCTCATGAGCATGGAATATCTTTCCATTTGTTCTTGTTGTCTTTAGTTTCTTCAGTGTCTTATAGTTTTCAGAGTACAGGTCTTTTACCTCGATTAAACTTATTCTTAGGTATTTTATTCTTTTGTGCAAGTCAACACTAGTTGAGTGCCTCCCATGTGCACAATACAGTTTTAAAGCCTAGAAACACAGAAATTTAGAGTGCTAGGAATTATAGCACTGCTTTAGGCACTAGTGAATAAAACTGTCCCTCATGGGATTTACATTTTAATGGGATGACAAAAAAAATAACAAACCCATAGTGTTAAGATATGATAAGGATTATGAAGATACAGCATAGACAGGGAATAGAGTGTCAGGAAAAAGGATGAGAAGAATAAACTGAGACCAGGAGCCATGTGAATATTTGAGGGTAGAAATTTCCAGGCAGAAGAAATAGCAAGTTGGATGGGAGCTTGTTGGCCATATCTCTGGACAGGGGTTCTCAGACCAGCAGCATCAGCATCACCTGGGAACTTTTTTAGAAATGCAGATTCTCAGGCTACACACACTCCTCCCCCAACCCCTTCCCCACAAGGAACTCCAGGGGCGAACCTAGCAATATAGGCTTTAACAAGCCTTCCAGATAATGTAAGCTTAAAGTTTGAGAAGCCCTGTGGAGCACAAGCACCAAGTTGACATGGCTGGAGCTGAGCCCTCAGAGGGGAGTAGTTACTCCTTTTTTTTTTTTTTCCTGTCCCTCCCCTGCAAATAACCCTCAATTTCCTTTTTATTTACATTGCAAAACCTCCCCCAAATGCCCTCCTCTCTACCCCTGTGCCCATTTCTTCCTCTGTGCCTTTGTCTCCGTGGTATACATTTCTGGGGGAATCCCTCTCTCCCTCTCTGGAGCCTGCCTGCCTTTCATGAGCCAGTTCAAACATTACTCCTCAGGCAGGAGTTCCTGGATTCCACTGAAAGTGACTGCTCCCCACTGCATGATCCCATAGTACTCTACCTGTCCTTTATTACAATCACCACAGACTGCTGGATAGTAATAGCTTTTTGTGGATGTCCTATCTTTACTTTTCAAGGAAGAAAGTTGTTTTACAAGCAAGTTGAGAGTAAGGTGCTAGATCTTATTCCTTTTTGTATTCTCCCAGTCCCCAAATAGTATTTGGCATATTTGGTAAAAGTTTAGATGGATGAGGAGGGAAGGATGGGGAAAGATAGGCAAGGGAGGAAACTAATAAATTAGAAATCAAACTGCTGACGTTTGCAGGCAGTTTTGCCAGACTAGGTTTCGTAAAGATGAAGATGGTAGAAAAGCCATTTGCCCCTCAGGGCTGCAGGGGGTATGTGGGGATCTCGAAAGCTGCCACCTGTATGTACCTATGTGCGATATATCCCACCCTCGTGTCATTTTCTCCCTGCTCAGTACATTTCAGGTATCACTCAAATGATTACCCAGTTTTGGTCTCAGATATTTTACTTATCAGGCTCCTAAAATTGCTTTGAACAGTATTGTTTCAGGGAAGAGATCTGAGGCCAAGCTGCTGTTTCCTGCATAGTTGGCAGAATGGGCACCAGCTGGTCAACATGTTAGTTAGTCATTACCTTTTTACCAAATTTAGAGAAGTGATCCTTGCCTCTTTGTCATTGTTTTATCCTCTAGGAAAAACCTGTGAATTCACCTGAAATTACAGAGGACTCTTACCTCATCAGTTCATGTTGAGTTTAATGTCTTCTATAGTCCTTGAGTAGTTTTTATGAACCAAAGGCCTTCTGATATATCTGAATTTTATTGTCCATGTTTTCCCTTTTTAGCTCATCTTTTTCTAACTCCTTAGATGTCTTGATGCAATAAGAATATGTTTGCAATTCCTATACTCAGTTACCCCATTCAGATCCCCATATAAATTCCAGGTACCACAGAAACCAAATGGCCCTGGAGAATACAGGCAGGCTTCCTTTGAAATAAGCTAACAATAAAAATTTCTACAGATAGAATTGATCAGATAGAGCACTGTGCGGTTCAAAGTGTCCTCCGACTTACAGCATTTCTTTTTCCTTCTAAAATTTAAATTCAGTTAGCCATCATATAGTACATCAATAGTTTCAGATGTGGTGTTCAGTAATTCGTCAGTTGCCTATAACACCCAGTGCTCATCACATCACTTACAGCATTTCTTGAGTGGAGCTCAGCATGCTTCCCATGGTAGTAGTCAAGTTTTAGTAAAACCCATAAATATCCAGATGGAAATTGAGAAATCAACTGGTCCCTGTGAGAAAGGCTTAAAGTCGTAGAAAGATTTGAGTTAAGGAGTCTTGGAAGGAGGGGGAGCGGAGGATCAACTGAGAAATGGCAAAAGGAAGGTCCCAAGGTTAGAGACCTACTTTCAAGTCATGAAAATAATAGTTTCTCAAGAAAACCGGACATGCCAAACAAATGACTTGACACCATCTTGACCTTTTTTTTGGGGGGGTGAGGAAGCATCTATTTTGTCCTTTAATGAAACATAAAGAACATTTAACTGCAGGATGAATACCTCACCATGGGCCCAGCAACTGGTAGGTTAGTTCTTTCTAGAAAAGGGAACCCCATAAGAAAAAAGTTAAATGGTTTCACTTTTTTGTGGAACATAAGGAATAGCATGGAGAACATTAGGAGAAGGAAGGGGAAAATGAAGGGGGGGAAATCGGAGGGAGAGACGAACCATGAGAGACTATGGACTCTGAGAAACAAACAGGGTTTTAGAGGGGAGGGGGGAGGGGGGATTGGTTAGCCGGGTGATGGGTATTAAGGAGGGCACGTACTGCATGGAGCACTGGGTGTTATACAAAAACAATGAATCATGGATCACCACATCAAAAACTAATGATGTATGGTGACTAACATAACATAAAAATAAAATTTAAAAAAATGGTAAAGTGGAATTATTACCAATTCAACCAACTCCCCCCCAAGTTAAGTATTTCTAAACCAACCACTGTAAAGGGGCAAAATCTATATAGCAGTGTCATTTCTAGAACAGCAAGATTACAAATACCTGAAAGAAGGACTTGAGAATGGAAAATATTTAACAGAGCTTTTTATATTTACACGTACCACTCGTTTATAGGTTATTCACAGCTTCTGGTAAACGCATTGCATCTTTAAGTATTACCCCTAAAATTGTTCTATTCATTCATCGTACAATGGAAGCCAGTTCTTCATTTTACCCAACCTAAAACTGTTAACTTCAAAAAAGAGAAATGGCCAAAGTGAGGCCCATGAAAATAGTACACCCTCAATGGTAAGACCTGTAAACTCTCATTATCTGCTATGACCTTTAAGAATAACATAGTCCTTAGTTTTCTTAGTTCAGGCGGCAACTCATAGCTCCTAAGCTTTTTGGAGCACCTTATATTCTTAACCAGTTGGTTTTAATCAGGTTCTGAGAAGCTTGTGAGGATGCCCATTTAATATGTTCACTAAGGCTTATAATTTTTGCCACTAATAGGAGCAAATAATTTTCTTCCTCCGTGTTTATTATCCAGAACATCACTTAACTTCTTCCAGAGCTCTCAGAATGCTCTTCTGTAGCATTTATCACTTTGCAATGTAATTGTCTAATTGTGTTTTCTTTCTGACTAACCTATATATTCACTGGGGACAAAGAACCTCTTCTACTTCTTCCTCAAGTCCAATCTCTACCCAAACTGCTGATACCTGTTACCATTATCCTTCCACCCACGGAAGTTGAGCCACACTAAGTTGCCAATATTAAGCGTTTTATCTAAAATAACAGCAGTTTCATACGCTTCAACCTAATAAAAGCTTTAACTGAAAAATGGCTTTTTTTTTTTTTTTCATGCTGTGGAAATACCAGCAGTTTACATGCAGATTTTTCCATTGAAGTACCAAGGATCTATCAAGTTTACAGTGTATTGCCAGAGCTTCTCAAACTTTAATGTGCAAATGAATCACCAGGGAATCTTGTTAACATGCAGATTCAGCTTCAGGAGGGTTCGGGTAGGGACCTGAGATTCTGTATTTCTAACAAGCTCCCAGGTGGGGCTGATGCTATGGTTCATGGGCCACCCTTGGAATAGCAAGTTTTTGGACTGCAGGATGAGGAGTCAAGATGTAAATTCTAGATCTGCTACTAGCTATTTGACTTTGTCACTTAATCTTTCTAGGCCATGCTTTCTGAGGTGTCCAGGGGTTCAGTTAGGTGGTCTATTACTTCCAAGTCTAATGTTGATGACAGGCTAGGGTCATGTTTACCTAAGTAGGTACAAAGGTTAGGAGCACCAGCTCAAGCCTCAGATTGCTTGGGTTAGCATCCCAGCTTTTCCATTTACCCTGTGACCTTAGAGAGTTACTTAATCTCTCTGTGCTTCAGTTTTCCCCCCTGTAAAATTGAACGAATACTAAATTCATATATGTAAAGTGCTTAGGACAGACCCAAACACACATAAACTCAAACATAAGCTATTTTCAACACTACTCTTCTCTGCAGTTTCATCTCTAAGAAACTTTCCTAAGGGAATTATCTGAAATGTGGGCAAAGACTGAGAGTAAATGGAAAGATGTTTGTCACCAATTTTATCAAAATCTGGAAAGCTACATCTATGTTCAACAATACAAGAAGGGTTACTTATATATTATGGAATTTGTGCCCATTATAAATGCCTAATACATTAGTGCTCAAGATACAACATGAAATGTTAAGAAAACAGGATACAGAACTGTATTAACAGCTTAAGTTTTTGATTTCTTACAAATGATATGGTTAACTGGTGAGGGGAAATGCTCTAAAATATTAAGTGATTATTATGACCAAGAGTGTTAGAGGTGATGGTTTTCTTCCTACGTTATTTACTAGTTCTACGTGAAGTATGAACAACTTTTATATTCAGAGAAAAAAATTTTAACATGTGTAAACCCCACCCTACCCCCCCCAAAAAAGGTCAACACTATAGCAAGGATTTCAGCTTCTGTTATGCCAAAACTGTTCCAGAAGCATTGCAAATAAGAATCAGAAGTCAGTAAATTTAATAATATAGCACTCAATGCCAAACTAATGACTGAAAAGAAAAACATGCTCATTTTTTAGTTCTGAGCAAAAATGAGATTGCTGGGTATTCTAACGAAGCATTAAATGGCCAAAGCACCTGCCTTGCTGAGTGTCACACAGATACCAGGGAAACTAGAAAACACAGGAGCAGGGTTTAAGACTTTGCAGGTTGGAATAATACCAGGCACAACCAGCATCATGCTGTTGTGTTGTTTAAGTAGATTTTCAAATAGAAATTCTGTGGTTTCCATACCACACTATGATTAAATTTGTATTTCGATTTTCTTTCAAAAGTTAATACAATGAGTCAGAAAATGCATTTGAAATGACTAGAGGGAGAATCCATTATGCTTTTAGATCTGTTCCCCTATTACATATATTTTTCCCAAACTGAGCTAGCCCATTAAATCTAGAAGAAATTCAGGAAAAATATTTGCAAGCAGTTTCCTACACCATCAATTTCTTTTTAAAGCTGCCATAATAGTGATAATCAGAACCTAGTTCAGGTTGAACATTAAGGTTTATTTCATCTTGTCTCTGTGGGGCATGGGTTGAGGGAAAGTTTGCATAAATTTTCTGCTGCTACTCCACTGTCTGACAAAATCCCACATCCCTAATTTTTATTTGACTTTTCAGTACTTTGAACTTCTCACTTTTTGAGTAGACCCCACCTCTGATCTATGGATGCTTAATTATCTCCTCACCAGTAACTTCAGCCTGAAAACTAGAAGAAAAAGAACATCTGAATAAAACCTGCTTTTCAATCACCTGCAAATCATTTTCCTTTACCCATCTCTCATACGTTCTAGAGCCTTGATTAAAGAGACTTCTGCCTTAAAACACAGGCTTTTGCTTAAAGAATACTGAAAAAGATCAGCTTTGCAGCTAACTTTGTGGCTGATTGTCCTATAACTCTGGGTAACTCTTTGTCACCCAGAAAAAAAAAATGGTCTAACAGATCTCTAACATTTTCTCATCCTTTAATTTTTGTGTATGTTTTGTAATACAATGCATTGATATTAAATAGACCTGTAGATAACTTAAATGCAGGAGTCCACCTTACCTGTGGGGGTATGTTCCAAGGCCCCCCCAGTGGAGGCCTGAAACTACAGACAGTGCTGAACCATTTATATACATACATACCTATGATAAAGTTAAATTTATGTTAGGCACAGTAAGAGGTGAACAATAACAGCAATTATATATAGTATACTGTGACAAGTTAGGTGACTGTGGTCTTTCAAAATATTGTGTACTGTACTCACACTTCTTGTGATGTGAGATAAAATACCTTTGTGATAACTTGAAGTGGGGTCAATGACCTAGGCATTGTGAAGGCAGCATTAGAATATTACCTTTCTGATTTGTCAGGAGGATTATCTGCTTCTAGACCAGTTGACTGCAGGTGACTGAAACCATGGAGAAGGGTGGGGGGCTACTGTATGTAGAAACCAGGAGTGCTCACAATAGTCCATCACGGAGCTTTGAAAATGGAAGGTGGTGATCTCAAAGTTCCATTAAGTCAGCCAACAATGGCATATACTGAGACCTATATTCATTTATCAAATTCTCACTGAGAACCTATATGTCCCAAGTTCCGGATGTTAATAATATAAAGGGCTAGGAATAAGGGAGGCAAAGTCCCTATTCTTGTGAAGCCCATTCTAAATCCCTTTAATAAGGGAGTTATGTCTAACTCCCTTTCATAAGGGAGATAGACAATGTATAAGTGAACAAACAATAACAATTAGATTCTTACAGCAAGTGTGATATAAAATACTGTGACTTTCTTTTAATCAACGGATGTTTGTTGGTTGTCTGCTATGTACCTAGCACTGTGCTAAGCATCCCACAAGAAATGTGGTCCTTGCTTTCATTGAGTTTACACTTAAGTGTCAACTCAATTAATTAGACATTAATTAGAACTGTGATAGTTATAAAGGAGAAGTAGCACAGAGTGCTACCTACTCAGGAAAAACTATTAAGGCAGAGAGGTCTTTTTGAGGATGTTATTCAAGGCAGGGCTTTGAATGGTGCTGATTTCCTGGAAGCAGCTATTCTAGCAGATGGCAGCTGGTGAAAAACGTGTTGTCTCCAAGTAGGGGATAAGGAACAAGGGGTATATGATGCTTCTGCTAAAATCACGGATTATTTTTAACTGCAGTTTTAAAGGAAAATCTAGCCCAATAGGTTCCTATTTATTACCCTAGACTTTACAAAGTACTTTCTCATCAACTATCTCAGGTGTTCTCATCTACACTGACATACAAGGAAATGCTTTAAATTCTACTGTAAAATAAAGCAAGACAGGTGCCTTTCCTAAACTCAGTTTCTAAACTATAGAACTGGATGTGATTCTCCCATTGTAGGGTACACCTGAAATTGTGAATGGTGCTCAGTAGGGCTCTTTGCCTTGTACACAGAATTTTCTGAATATTAGCTATTGGCTTTAAGAGGCAGTTGAGCTGCTGTGAGTTGTCTGCAGAGTTGCTAGGGGAGGTTGGAGGGAGCGGTCAAAAGGAAACTTAAGATGTGATTAGTAGGCATGTGAGGTTTACCAAAGGCAACACCCAGCCTGAGGAAATCAGACCCAAATGTCAAGAGACTCTCTAGGCAGGGCGCTTGGGTGGCTCAGATGGTTAAGGGTCTGCTTTCGGCTCGGGTCGTGATCCCGGGGTCCTGGGATCGAGTCTTGCATTGGGCTCCTTGCTCGGTGCAGAGCCTGCTTCTCCTTCTCCCTCTGCCATTCCCTCTGCTTGTGCTCTTCTATCTCTCTGTCAAATAAATAAAAAAAAAAAAAGAGAGAGACTCTATAGGCAGAGAACAGATGGGGATCAGGAGAACCTTGTAGAAGAGGAAATATACCTCCTATTCAATAATCTGATGTAAACATGTACTTTGTCTACATCTTAAACACAAGAATCTTCAGAGACAGGGTGGAAAAAATATCACTGCTCTTTTTCTTTTGCCTATTTTGTATCCACTTTTGAGAGAACCATATGTCAGGAATGTTAATCCTTTGTATCATATATGACATACTTTAACAATCTATCATTTGTCTTTTGACTTTTTCTGTGAGGCAAAAGACAATATAAACAATTTTAATGGTTATAAATTCAACTTTACCTTAATTCTTCCTCCTTTGTTGCATTTTTAGATTTATATTGTTTAAAATGTCAAGTAGCTCTTCCACTCAGTTATACAATGTTCCTTTTTTTTTTTTTCCTTCTGACTTTGCTGTCTTTGGACCTTTAATCTATATGGAATTTTCTTTGTACATGGTGTGAGGAAGAATAGAACTTTATTTTATCCTAGAGGGCCATTCACAGAAAAGGGTATACAAAGAGCCAACATACACAAAAAGGCATATTTCACTCACAGAGAAATGCAAATTAAAGCAAGAAAATACCATTTTTCACATAGAAGATTGAACATTTTCAATTTTTTGGAGTTTCACTAATGTTGGTGAGGCTGGGAAGAAACCAACTCAGTGCTGATGGAAATGTGAAATTGCTAGTAACTCCTCAGAAAATAATCCAGCAGAATCTATTAAGAGTTCAGATCCTTGCACCTTTGCACAAATCAATCCTATCATAGAAATCATCTGTCCAAAAAATTAGCATGCATTACAATGTTTATTGCAGAGCTGATGTAGGGATTAAAAAACAAAGAACTGAAAGTCCATCTGTAAGTCCATTGAAAAAAAATCAAGATATAAATCAAGATGGGTCTGTAGTATGGAATATTATAAAGCTATTACAAAGATTGAGTTATGGGCACATACTGACCTAGAGGAATGTGCGTGATAGGTTAAATGAAAATAGAAAGCTTTTGAGTAATATCCATGATTTTTTGTTTTTGAAAGCTAGCTTTTGCACTGTAGGGCTGTTTTTCTGGGATGTTAATTCTTCTTAGGAGGTAGGGAGTAGATGATGGCATTTTGGGAAGGTAGATTATCTTCTCCCTTTCCTATTAAAATGATAACAACATGGGAGATTTAATTTTATCACCTAATTATTTCATAGTAACTGGACTAGGAAAGAAGAATTCTGGGTTCTGTTTTGACTTACATGCCATAGATATATTATTGGATTCTTAATTTCTTCTAACACCTATTGAAGAAATAGGGAAATATCAAATGCTCCAAGGTCCTCCTAGGACAAGATAACGTTTCCCCTGAACTTCTTACATTTGCTATGGTTACATATCAAGATTTATAAGATCGTAAATTAGTATGTCAGTTATGGCCCACTAGAAAAGGACCATCATATCTTCACTTGAGAACATTCAGTGCATTTACGTCCATACTTAGCATATGGAAAATGTACTCAGCTTGGGTCACAGCCTACTTTTATTCACAGAATCTCCCAGTCATAGAACAATAGATCTAGAAGGAAATGAGCAGAACTTAAATGTGATTGCTCATCAGAATTACCTGCAGATCTAACAAAGGCAGATATACCCTGTGCATACTCCCAAATGTACAGAATCAGAATACCCAGAGACTGAGCCCAGGAATCTTTTAAAAATGACAAGGGATTCTGAGGCATCTCCTCTGTACACCAATGTCTGTGAACTACAGATGAAGTATATCAAATAAGGTCAACCTGCCTGCCAACAGGCAGTGAAGACCGCAATCATTTGTAAAGTCCCTACATAGGAAATACCTCTTAGTGCTAAGCCCTCCTGCACAGCTAGCAAAATGTATGAAATTCAAACATGTTTGCAGATTTTCATTTTCACATACCAGGATCCTTGATAAGGAATTTTTGCTAAAGTAACATACTAGCCTTGTCATGAAGTGTTACCCTGAGCCTCTTTAATTTGCACCTGATTCTCTGTGTCCTGATAGACTATGTCCTAATCTTTAGTCAAAATGCATATACTTTGTGCAACAACTCAGTCATCTGGATGATCCCTTTCTTTAAAACTTTGTTAAAGTAAAGCTAATGGTCAAATTGTAGTTATATATTCCCTCTTTGAGTAATGGATGGGTGTACTTAAAATCAAAAGAAATCTAACACCAGACCTTCAATGTCTGAAATCCTTGAAGAATATTATCACAAACAGAAAGACCAAGTGGAAAGGGAACCTTTTAGAAACACTGAAACAAAGCAAATGGCACGCATGGTATTTCTCTTTAGCCTCTAAGGCAGTAAAGTACCAGATGTCATACAACAAAGTCTGAGGGGATGGTGGAACCTAATGGGCGTAGCCAGAGTGCTCAGCTTTAAAAAGCTCTTGTGCTTATAAAAACAAGCAACTTGGCACATTAACTCCATATGTTAGATTTAAGACTTTTTCCAGCCTGCATTTGATTTACTTAAACACTTGTAATGCTTACCTTTTGCATTAAAAGGGAGAATCTTAGTGAATAAGGGGTTTGTCCAGCCCCTAATATGGGTCTTTCACATAGTAGGTTGCTTAGTAAATACTTGGTGACTGTATTAGCTGGTACCTTCTAATTGTGCAGATGGAAAAGGAACGGTCAACTGAAGTTGATCTCTCAAGTTGAATAAGCTACACAATATACACACTGACTTCATTATCTAGTGGAGATGGCAGGAAATGGTCAATATGATGAAAATCTAGAGCAGAACTGTTGAGTACAAAGTCCCTAATTCAACCATCTTAAGATGAGCCATTGGTTAAATTCAAAGTACACAATGCATAGATATAATTGCAAAATTACCAGTGACCAGTCCTTCAAGTTCTATTTCCTAGAAATCTATGGAATTATCCAAATGTGATGTTGCTCACACCTCTCTGACCACTTCTCCTTTGTCTTCACTGATGGATCCCTCCCTACCCCATTTGATGCTTACATTATCACTCAGAACGGTCTCTGCAAGCTCTGTATTCTGTCCCAAAGATGCTGATTGTTTTCAGGGCACTATCTATATTATCTGTGTTCTGATGAGTTTCAAGCCTTTGTTTCCAGCTCTGGCTTCTTAGTCATGTTTCAGTCCCATATGTTCATGATGGCTGCTGGACATTTCTATGTGGATGCCAACTTCTTTGAAACTGTTTATCCTTTAACTTGACAAACATGGTTTCTTCCTATTCTCATTCAGATTGGAGAAATCCAACCACGCAAGGTCAAAACTTCTCATTTTTCTTTCTTCTCTACTATTGTTACTCACTGAATCTTAGCACTCCTTTCCCCCTGCTACAATCTCTTCCCTCTGCTTCATTACTCTCATTCTGCGTTCCTTATATCATGTTCATGTGGCCATAATAACCTCCTAACTTCCAGTTCACCACCTCCAATCTGTTCTATGCCTCAGTACCAAATTAATCTTCCTAAAGTGCCTTTCTGTCACATAGCTCTGCTGATCCAGAACACTTTAGTTAGGCCATGACATCTCAAAAATGCTGTCCAAACTCATTTGTCTGACATCCGAAACCCTCTACAACTCTTTCCTTTTCCCCTCTGTTCTGGTCAGAGGAGTCTGCTGTTTCACCAAACATGACCACAGCATGCTCATACTCCATCCACTCCATTTGTATTGCCCAGGATGCTGTCCTTCACTCTTCAGCCTCTAGATTTAAGTTTTATCTCTAGCGTGACCAAACAAACCCACAGAGACCTCCTCTAATAGCTTTTTTTGTTAACTCTAGGCACCGTTAGTGTAGAGCCCATATCTTCAACTACTTCATATGCTTCTCCTAGTATTTCATAAATAGTAAATGCTCAAAAGATTTATTTTGATAAGATTTAGAAACTGGGCTATTGCCTTGTTTATGATTCTCAATCCAACTTGCCCAAAACAATAAAAGAAAAAAGAGCCAAAAGAAAATATTGGCAGCTAGGCTCAGTACCCCCCTCCTCCAAGGTTAACAAAGTTCTGTGAATTGAATTCAACCCTCATCTGTCTCTGTTCAAATAATCCATGTCTCCTGGCAAATCTGTACTTGGGGGGAAAAAAAGGTTTTAGCCCAGAAGAAGATGTGGAGGAGAGACTCTTGCCAAAGGAAGTTTTCTAACTTCCAGTTTGAAAAAAAAATTCCTTTATGGGGATTTTATGATATGCATATGTATCCCTCACCATAGCCAGCAACTGGTCCTTGTCTATGTGGGAGAGGCAATTAGTATAGACCTGGATGGTTTCCCTAAGATTTTGCAAATTCTGTGCTTCTGACCCTTAGAAGAATAAGTTATGATTTCACCTAGCTGCGTTTTCTTTAGCCAAACTACCTTTTAAAAAATACTAAAAACACAATTCTTTCCAGCCACAAATTTTTATTTTTTCAAATATTCATAGTACAAAAAACATAATTCTTAAAACTCTGCTATGAGTTTCCAGATAGATAATTTTAAGATCTTATTCATTTTAGAGCGAGGAAGCACACAAGTGGGGAGGGGCAGAGGGAGAGGGAGACAGAATCTGAAGCAGACTCTGCACTGAGTGGGGGCTCAATCCCACATCTGCAAGATCATGACCTGAGCTGAAACCAAGAGACGCTCAACTGACTGAGCCACCCAGGCACGCCAGATACGTTATATTCTTAATTCTGCTACCTGGGATTGGTGGGGGCTTAATATATTTTGTTAAGAATTGGGTAATTTTAAGAATAGATTAAATATTCTAGAAAATGGTGGACCCAGGGATTGAACCAAAGTATGCTAGCTTGGAGGGTGTAAATGTAAATGTAAATCTTCAGGAAAGAAAAAAAAAAAAAAAAGACACACACCCATCTCTTTGTTTCCTAGTGTGAGAGATTCAGTCCCAAAAGTGTTTAACTCCCCAAAGCCTGCTTCTGCTAATAGTATGCCAACAAGGCTGAAATCAAAATATCAGCAGGGCCACATTCCCTCTGACAGCTATAGGGGAGAATCTGTCCATTCCTTCTAGCTTCTGGTGACCATGGCTACCTCATTCCAAACTTTCTCCGTGGTCACATTGCCTTGTCAAATCTCTTGCCTCTCTAAGGACATGTGTGATTGCATTTTAGGCCCTTCCAGATAACCCAGTGCAGTCTCCCATCTTGAGATTCTCAATACATCTGCAATGCCCTCTTTTGCCATACAAGGTAATACACATTCCAGGGATTAGATATATATTAGATAGATATATTTTGGGAGCCATTATTCAGCCTACCAGAATGATGATGATTGTTCTGTGTATATATGAAATAATTAAAATTTTAAACTATAAAAAAGCAACAATGATTAGCCTTGGAAGTGGGATGACCAGGAATTTTCGCTTTCACTATCACACGCGCTTTTTTCCCCCCAATATTACATGCTTTTGAGGCAGTTCACTCTTCTACAAAGAACATGTGACTGATATGTTTGTATTGAGGGATAAAGCGATAAGGATTAAAGAAGAAAAATTCCAACAATATTAAACCTAAATGATGTCCTAATTGGGTATCTTTCTCCTTTATTTCATGGTGCTTCTTTCCAGCACTCCCCTCCCTCATCCTTGTACAGCTGCTCTTTCACTCATCTGTGCAACTTGGATTGAAAACACACTTTAGGCAATTAAATCCAAACTCGGATTTGCTTGGCTTCAAAGTCCCTGCTGTTCCCTCTGTTGCAGGCTGTTTTTTTCAAATTTCTCTCTTCAAAGACCAAAGAAAGAACTTTCCAGAAGAAAGGGGACAAGGAGAAGAATTAGAATAGAGAATATTTTTTTTGGCCTGTGCTCAGAGATGTCTTTGGTTTTGTGTGTGTTTGTGTGTTTTTCCCTCCCCTCAACAAGGACTGGAGTGTCCTATGTGGGGACAAATCGAGCCTTACCCTTCATGTCCAAAACTCTACCATTTGTGGAAGGTTTCTTTGCTGTGCTGCTCACTTCGTATCATTTGTTCACTTTCTCAACGTAGATTCTTGGAGCAGTTGCTATTTTTCAGGTACTGTAAACAGCGGTCCGAGGATAGTTAGGAGAATGCCCTAAGAAGTCCAATTTCCCTTCAATCTGCTGCCAAAGCCCAGTGCCACAGATTCAAGATGCATAGATTGCATTCGTGACTAATAACTTCTCCCATCTCTCTCCTCTAACGTCCAGTTTCTTTACAAATACCTCAGAGAGACCAAAGAGTCCACTGGTCTGAGCAAACTAAGCATTTGGAATTACAAAGCAATGTTCTTTCCCTAGAAGGAGACTTCATCACATTAAAGGACAAATTTGGAAATCCGTAACTTTTCTATAGATATCTTAAAGAATTAGTCACTGTTACATTATGTCTGCTTGGCCCTACTTTGCATTTTTTTTTTTGCATGACAGAAGACATTTTCCATTGTTTTGGTGAAATAACCAACTGTTTTAACGTGTATATGCAATCAGGCATTTAATTAAATCAACTTAGTTTATCACTAGGTGCATTTATTGTACTGTCTAATCACGGAGGTAAACACAGCTGCTATGGGCATGTGGCGAGAATAACTCTGGAAAATGGGGGGTGGGAAATCTGTTTAAAAGCTGCCGATTTATCTTCCCTTTAGTCACTTGAAATATTGTAGAGAGGGGTTAGTTTTCATTGACAACAAAGGCTGCAGCCAAGTATATACTTTTTAAAGAAATGAAATTATCTAGATTTCATAGAAACGAATCATGGAAAACGTGTATAGCCAAGCTTCTCAAAATTAATGTGCATAGAAATCACCTGGGATCTTGTGAAAATGCAGATTCTGATTTAGTGGGGTTGGTCTGGGGCCTGAGATTTTCCGACAGGCATTTCTGATAGGTCCGCCACGGTGCTGATGCTGCTGGCGTTGGTCCTGCAGACTAGCAAGATTGAGAGGAGTCTGTCAAATTATTCAAGGTCACCACCTTTTTGAAATCAAGAAAAACATCCACATCTTTTCTTTTTAGGTGCCAAAATGTTGTATCCTTTTTGGTGAATTAAAGAAGCTCTAATCCAGAGGGATTACAAGCCTGTAATGCTAGCTCCTTAGTTCTTTCAGTTGCTTGGTTTACTCTGGGCTTTAAAAATGTATGTATTTTTAAATTCCCAAATGCTACTATACTCACTGAGAGTAGAAACAGGATCCTGATAGTGCTGGATGCATATTAAATATTTAACATATGTGTCACTAGTTAAGTGGGACTCCTCTGTTTCTATAAGGTATTTGTAGTAAGCCCAGTCAGTGAATTGCCACTTTTGCCAATTAAACAATTGAGAGAGCTTAGGAAGACACTTAGTTCTAAGCTTTAAATGTGAACAGGGATTAAAGGCAGATTTTAGGTTAAGACTCACTATTAGATTTCAAAGAGATACCCTGAGATCTCTGGGAAGTTGTCACCACCTGAATGCACTACCCTTACCATCAGGATTGTTATGCCAATTGACGTTGCTCCTCATTCAAAGCAAACCCTCTTTTTCAATCATTTTCCCTTCTGTTTTTGTATGTCCCTATTACTTTGTCCATGGGATAATCCTGTGTATCTTCGAGAGGTTGGAGGTGGGTGAAGAGACTGTGGACAACATGTATGCCCCAGCACCTACCATGACACATCTCATTTATGTATAATCAGATGTATTTATGATCAGAATTCAAATTTAGGAATATTGAGAATATGACAATCTCCTAAACGATTTCTAGACAAAAATTTTAGCCTTGAGATTTTGAAAATACTTTTGAAATCTGTTATTTTACTTTAGGGCTTATATAAAATCAGGATTAAAATTCATTTGTGGGTAGCATTTAACAATTACCAGAGCATTTGAATTTCAGCTTAGTCTTGTGCTAGGAGAGAGAAGTGGGCAGTAAATAGCAACTGAATGCAGCTATAATTGGAAACATATACAGAAGCTAATTTAATATAGAAAACTAAAGTAGCCTTCCTCTAGCCAGGATACTGTAAAATCAATCTTCTCTTTGAATTAAAGAAAAACTGAATGAAGCCATTAGGAGACTAGGAAGCACTTTCGAAATGCTCATTGTGTCAAATGCTTATGATGGAAACCGCAATTACAAATCTGGGTGACTTAGAAATAGTAGACAAAATATTCCCAAGCTGCCTATAAACTGCCCAGGGCCCTTACTGTCTACATATTGTTACACATAATGTATTATGTGCCAAGTTCCACAAGCTTAATTGCTAGAACAGAGAAAGGCTTTTCTCCCCTTTTTTGAAAAGCAGAGTCATGAGCTGATTATGTGGAGTAAATGACTTGTCAGGATCACCCATACATATTTGAAATGAGAAAATAATATGGCTAGGTGCCCACTGCAGACAGGCTATTTAACCAGGTTTCTCCATTCAGACTTCATTCACTTACCAAAGGAAACTTCGGGTAACTTGTTGATTAAAATGATCAGCATGGCTACTGCAAAGTGAAGGAACTAATTTCTAAGATGAGTTTACTTTTTTGGGAGGGCTTTGAGTATCCTAACCTTTCATTTCAGTGACCACGGTGCTGAAACCTTTCTTTGGCCTTCTAGGAGAAATCTTCATAGCCTTGTGAGGGTTTGTACTTCCCATTTTTTTTCCCAAAACAGATCCTAGTGGATCTTGATCTTGCTCCTTGTATTTAAGATACTGTCCTACACTGGCACATCAGACAATTTGTTCTGTGTGTCTCTGTGCTTTGCAGTAGCAAAGCATGTAAAGCTGTGTTGATTTACATGCTGATTTCAGTCTCTGACAAAATTCTTTCTGTTACTGCTGCCACAGAGCTGACAGTCAGCAGGAGGTATAAATGTATGTCTGCTAAATCAAACTGATAGCTCACCCAATGCTGCCAGACCCTGTAGGACATGAAACTGCAGCTCAGTTGTTCAAACATATGCTGTTTGTCTCTACAAGCTGCTCCAGGGCCTGGGTGGGAGAGCTTGGTGTCCCCTCCATCCCTGCTTCTGCCCTGGAATGCTATGGCTTCCTGTGGCTGAGCCATCTTCAGATGGGTTGAGCTAGGATTAGCACCCACTTAGAACCCCTCCAGGTGCTAACCCAAGCCTGTACATCAGAGTGGGTTGTTGTAGATTCATCAGGCCAAAGGGACTCAGATGAGACTGAGATCTGGAATCCATCCCAATGCAGATCAGCTTGGAGTACAGGTACTACATGGCCTTGTGACTCTGTCCACAGTTGTTTCTCCATGGGATAACTGTTACAGGGCTATTGAGTGGGGTACCACCAGACTGTCTTATTCCTCAACCACCCCTTCCCATCTGATATTCAGGACTCAGCATTGCCTGACTCAGATATCCTCTCCCCTTCTCTTGAGCTCTCTCCCGAGTCTGACATCCCTCTCTGAGAAATGGCTTCTGTAAGATGTGCCCCATACCCATTTTTCAGACAAGTATGGTGTGTGTGTGTGTGTGTGTGTGTGTGTGTATATACATGTGTACATACTCCTGTTGGGGACAGCGGTCAGATCCCACTCTACCCCAAACTGGAAGCCTTCTCAGGCTTGTGTCAAAGAGCTGATAGAAATAGATACTTAAGGGAGGTGGTACCCAGTTCCACACACTGGATTTATCAGAGTCTGAATACCAGCCCAAACAGAGCCCCTGCTCCTACATCCTGGAGCCCTGGAAATGAGAGCTGTTACAAGTTTGTTTCAAATTCTCCATAGAAACCCTGCTCAATCTGATATTTTCCAAACTATCATAGTCTGGGTTTTCTAACAAATTAGCATTTCAATTGTTGTGTATTTAAGGGTTTATTGTTTGTAAGTAACAGAAACCAATTAGAGCTACTTTAGACCAAAAAGGGGAATTTGTTGCAAGGAATCAGACTGGGCTCTGGGGACTTGAAGGCAGGATCGTGGACCTTTCTCAAGAGCCCTGGACTCACTAGAACTCCTACAGTCTCTCAGTATCACAGTACCTAAATTCTGAAGAGAAAGAAGTGGCTATCTGTTTGTCCATGTTCCAGCCAGCAAAGGCCGGGGACACAATTTTAGGTAACTCAAACCAAAAACCCTGGAGCCAAGCCCTATAGACAAGGTGCAGAGCCAGGGATCTCTGTGGCCCAGGCTCCAAAAAGTATCCACTACAGGGAGTATTCATTCACTTTTTTTTTTTTTTTTTTTTAACGTTAAGACAAGGTGCAGAGCCAGGGATCTCTGTGGCCCAGGCTCCAAAAAGTATCCACTACAGGGAGTATTCATTCACTTTTTTTTTTTTTTTTAACATTAAGACAACAGTAATGATCAAATGACTACAACTCCTTAACCCATACTTCATACAAGACTACTTAAAATGTTCTCAGAAGGGAAAGGAACCTTGACAATAAACCCAGTGGTTCTGAACTTGGGTTTCCTGGACCTATGAAGATACACGCTAGGATTCTGAATGTTCTTCAGCCACTCCAGTATTTCTGAGAACCCTTCACTTACCATGATAAAGCTGCACAGGATCATTAGCACCTTGAATTTCTTGGATTTTTAGCTAAAATGTTGATGTGGTAATGTTCTGTATCCTCATGATAGAGATTCATTATATATATAACTTAATAAAACGTGGAGAAATTAAACTCAAAAGCAGACACAGTACTAATAGCAAACACTTTCGCAGTGTTTTCTATGTGCCTGCACTCTCCTAGTACTGCAGACATGATGTTTTCAAACCTGCATTTTATTGACAAGGGGGTAAAAGGAGGTATTTAAGTGCCAAAGAAGATTGGGAGCCACCCAACTACATCTTCAGTTATAGTTCAGCATCAGCAGTGATTCTGATGCAGAAGTAAAAACATTTCGCTCTTAATAGGAGTTATAGTTATTCCCAGGACAAACTTCATAAATAAGCCTTTTGCTTGCCACCCTGAGTTCTAGCCACAGTTTCACACATTCCTAAGTTGTAGTTTTTTTCTGTGTTCAAAGTAACCCTTCCGTGCTTTTACGTTTCTGTTACGGTGCAGGGCATCTGAAGTTAGATGGTTTAGCAAGATAAAATATCATCATTAGACTATAGAACACTTTGATGAAACCATCACATAGGGCTGTTGCACTCTCTTTAAAGAATTTGAAATGTGTTCTCAGTTCTGCCACATGGCTTGTCTATCACTTCAAAACCACAAAGTAGCTGTTTAATAACAATTCATATCTAAGTGCTACTTCTTTGTTAGATAATGAACCAGATACTTTTTCATAACTATTCATCACAACACTCAAAGATGAGTGATCTCATCTCCTTTACAGATAAGGCAACTGAGGCTTGGCAAATAACTTGATAAAAAAGTACTCCATAGCACCCCTGGGGTGGGAGCTATAAAGTTCTAGGCAGCAGAGACTGTATCTGTTTCCTGTTGTATTCGCAGTCCCCAGCACAAAATGGTCCATAATAAGTAAGAAATAAATGACTCTCACTTCAAAGTCCATGCTCCTTCTGCTATTTTGTTTCCTTTGAGATTACCCTGGCATATATTTTGTGCCTAAGTGAAGAAATAATTGTTTTTATCAGCACTAGTATGAATAAAATATTCTATTGTCATAGAATGAATGTATACTCCCACCCATTGTCTTGTCTTTTTGTGGTGTTGACATGAAGGTTAGTTGCAGTATATGGAAATAAATCACCATAAGAAAACAAATCACCATGATTGGGGAAAGAGGCAGTCAGAATTTTGTTTGAATGCCAGCACAATATGTGAGCTACCAAAATTCACCTAATTCTGGGATATTTTTCTTCCCAGATAATGATATATAAAAGGTAACTCCCTTGAAATAATCTTGTCTGTATGTTTAGTTGATGTTTTATAGTGATAAAAATATGCTTAACTGCAAACCTCAACCAAAGTTGCTGGAAGGAAAGATAAATACACAGATGACCTATTATGAAAATCATAAGGCAAAATTGCTCCAACTTTACTCCTGCATCTGTTGATCATACCACATTGCTTTAAACATCGGAATTCTAGCTCTAAGGATTCATTGGTCTGAAAGAAATACCGTAAGAATTACCACATCCATTTACTTGCAGGCAGGTCTTAAAAAAAAAAAAAAAAAAAGCAGAAGACTTTCTTTGTCCAGGGAAATGTCGCCCAATGATTGCTGGGGAAAATGGCTATATTGATTCAGGACAATGGTTTATATTACCTTAGCAAATACAGTTTGAGGTCAGTTACCAGAAATGCTAGTTTTTCACTGTTTATAAACTTCCTGGTATTTATAAAACTGAAAGAATATGAGCTGTTCAACTTGTAACCATGATTATTCAGTGGGCCACTTTAAGTAAATATATAAACATCTGGTTCCAGGAGACCAGCAAAGACATCACAACTTCAGATCTGTAAATAGTGCCTCTCTATAAAGCTCCTATACAGAGTGTTTAAAACAGACTAAATGTTGTTCAGGGGAATATATAAGACCAATCTTGGTTTTGTAAGATTCATGATTATATGACCTAAAATAGACTATTTAGACCAGAGAGGGATAAATTCCTTTTTTTTATTATGTTAATCACCATACATTACATCATTAGTTTTTGATGTAGTGTTCCATGATTCATTGTTTGCGTGTAACACCCAGTGCTCCATTCAATACATGCCCTCTTTAATACCCATCACCAGGCTAACCCATCCCCCCACCCCCCTCCAGGAATTTTCACAATTGGTATATAGAAATAAAATTAATTTTCAGGATGCCTGGGTGGCTCAGTCAGTTGAGTGTCTGCCTTCGGCTCAGGTCATGATCCCAGGGTCCTGGGATTGAGTCCTGCATCGGACTCCTTGCTTGGGAAGGAGCCTACTTCTCCCTCTGCCTGCCACTCTCCCTGCTTGTGCGCTCGCTCTTGCTCTCTCTCTCTCTCACACAAATCTTTAAAAAGAAAAATTAATTTTTGTATTGATCTTTGTGTCACTTTCCTATTCCATTGTAACAAATTGCCATAAGCTTAGTGGCCTAACAACACAAATCTATTCTCTTACAGTTCTGGAGATAAGAAACCAGTTTCACTGGGATAAATTCAAGGCGTTGGGCAGGGTTGGTTCCTTTTGGAGGCTCTGAAGGAGAAGCTCATTCTTTGCCTTTTTCAGCTTTTGGTAGCCACTTGTCTTGGCTTATGGCCCTTTCCCTCATCTTCAAACCCTGTTTTTATCATATTACCTTCTCTCCTATAGTCATGCTTTCCTCTTATTAAGGACATTCATGACTTATGACCCACCCAGATTTTCCAGAATAATCTTGCTATCTCAAGATCCTTAATCATACTTGCAAAGTCTCTTCTTCCTTACTGGTAAAATTCACAGGTTCCAGATACTAGAACCTGGATATCCTTGGGGGCCATCACTCAGCCCACCTTTATCACCTTATGACACTCACTTATTCTAGTCAGTTTTATGTATATTCTTTAGGATTTTTATTTGAACAGTCATAGGTGGGGAAAGAAGTTTTACTTCCTTTCCCATTTTTATGCTTTTTATATATATTTTGAATATACCATTCTGATATCTGTGGTCTCCATTGTTTCTAATGAGAAGCTAGCCATTACTCCTATCCTTGTTCCCCAGAATGAGATGAGTCATTTTTGTCTTTGAGCCATTTTTTCCTCAGTTTTTTTCCTGATCTTTTCTCTCCTGGGATTTTATTACTTCTATTTTGCAATGGTTTTTTTAAGTTTTTACTTTAATTCCAGTTAACTTAGTGTCATATTAGTTTCAGGTGTACAATATAGTGATTCAACAATTCCATACATCACCTGGTGCACATATGACAAATTCATTCCTTAATCCTCATCACCTATTTAACCCATTCCTCCACTCACCTCCCTGTAGATAACCATCAGTTCTCTAAAATTAAGTCAATTTCTTGATTTCTTTTTCTTCCCTTCGCTCATTCTCCTTAAATTCTACATATGAGTGAAGTCATATTGTATTTGTCTGTCTTATTTCACTTACATTATTATATATTACATTATATTACAAATGGCAAGAATTCATTCTTTGTTATTGCTGAGTAATATTCCATTGTGTGTATATGTATATGTATATATATGTATACACACACACCACATCTTTATCCATTCATCAATCAGTGGACACTTGGGCTGCTTCCATATCTGGGATATTGTAAATAATGTTGCTAAAACCATACAGGTGCATGTATCACTTTGAATTGTGTTTTGTATTTTTTGGGTAAATACCCAATAGTGCTATTGCTGGATCATAGGGTAGTTCTATTTTTAACTTTTTGAGGCACCACCTTACTGTTTTCTAGAGTGACTGTACCAGTTTGCATTCCCACCAACAGTGCAAGAAGGTTCTTTTTTTCTCCACATCCTTGCCAACACCTGTTTCTTGTGTTGTTGATTTTAGGCATTCTGACAGGTGTGAGGTGGTATCTTATTGTAGTTTTGATCTGGATTTTCCTGATGGTAATGAGTATTTTTCATATCTGTTGGCTATCTGGAGGTCTTTTTTGGAGAAATGTCTGTTCATGGCTTCTGCCCATTTTTTAATTCGATTATTTGGTTTTTTGGGGATGCTGAGTTTTATAAGTTCTTTATAAGTTTTGGATACTAATCCTTTATCAGATATGTCATTTGCAAATATCTTCTCCCATTCCATAGGTTGCCTTTTAGCTTTGTTGATTGTTTGCTGTGCAGAAGCTTTTTATTTTGATACAATCCCAGTACCACTGATGTCAGAGAAATTACTGCCTGTGCTCTCTTCTAGGATTTTTATGGTTTCAGGTGTCACATTTAGGTCTTTAATCCATTTTGAGTTTTTTTGTGAATGGGGTAAGAAAGTGGTCCACTTTCATTCTCTTGCATGTGGCTGTCCAGTTTTCCCAACACCATTTATTGAAGAGACTGTCCTTTCCCATTAGGTATTTTTTACTGCTTTGTAGAGGATTAATTGACCATATAATTGTGGGTTTATTTTTGGATTTTCTATTCAGTTCTATTGATGTGTGTGTCTATTTTTGTGCCAGTACCATAGTTGTTTGATTACTACAGCTAATAAAACTTGAAGTCCAGAACTGTGACACCTTCAGCTTTGCTTTTTTTCAAGATTGCTTTGGCTATTTGGGGTCTTTTGTGGTTCCATACAAATTTTAGGATCATTTGTTCTAGTTCTGTGAAAAATGCTATTGATATTTTTATAGGGGTTTCATTAAATGTGTAGATGGCTTTGGGTAGTATAGATGTTTTGACAATAATCTTGAGCATGTAATGTCTTTCCATTTCTTTGTGTTGTCTTCAATTTCTTTCATCTGTGTTTTATAGTTTTCAGAGTACAGGTCTTTCCCCTCTTTGATTAGGTTTATTCCTAGGTATCTTACTGTTTGGGTGCAATTATAAATGGGATTGATTTCATAATTTCGCTTTCTACCGCTTCATTATTGGTGTATAGAAATGTAACAGATTTCTGTACATTGATTTTGTATCTTTTTTTTTTTTTTTAGATTTTATTTTTTATTTATTTGACAGAGAGAGACACAGTGAGAGAGGGAACACAAGCAGGGGGAGTGGGAGAGGGAGAAGCAGGCTTCCCGCGGAGCAGGGAGCCCGATGCGGGCCTCGATCCCAGGACCCTGGGATCATGACCTGAGCCGAAGGCAGACGCTTAACTTACTGAGCCACCCAGGTGCCCCTTGATTTTGTATCTTGTGATTTTACTGAATTTGAGAATCAGTTCTAGCACTCTTTTGGTGGAGTCTTTTGGGATTTCTTTATATAGTATCATGTCATCTGCAAATAGTGAAAGTTTTCCTTCTCCCTTACTGAATTTGGGTTGCCTTTTATTTTTTGTTGTCTGATTGCCATGGCTAGGACTTCTAGTACTATAGTGAGTAAAAGTGGTGACAGTGGAAATCTTTATTTTGTTCCTGACCTTAGGAGGGAAAAGCTCTGTTTTTCTCCATTGAAGATGTTAGCTGTGGGTTTTTTACATATGGCCTTTATTATGTTGAGGTATTTTCCTTCTAAACCTATTTTGCTGATGGTTTTTATCTTAAATGGATGTTGTACTTTGTCAAATGCTTTTTCTGCATCTATTGAAATGATATGATTCATATCCCTTCTCTTATTGATGTGTTGTATCTTGTTGATTGCAAATATTGAACCAACCTTGTAACCCAGGAATTAATTCCACTTGATCATGGTGAATTTTTTTTTTTTGATGTATTGTTGAATTTGGTTTGCTAGTATTGAGGATTTTTGTATCTAGGTTCATTAAGCATATTGGCCTATTGTGTGTGTGTGTGTGTGTGTGTGTGTGTGTGATGTCTTTATCTGGTTTTGGTATCAAGGTAATGCTGGCCTCATAGAATTTTGAAGCTTTCCTTCCTTTTCTATTTTGTGGAATGGTTTGAGAAGAAGAGGTGTTAACTCTTCTTTAAATGTTTGGTAGAATTCATCGGTGAAGCCATTTTGTCCTGGATTTTTGTTTGTTGGAAGATTTTTGATTACTGATTCAATTTCTTTGCTGGTTATCAGTCTGTTCTAATTTTCTATTTCTTCCTGTTTCTGTTTTGGTAGTTTATATGTTTCTAGGAATTTACCCATTTCTTTTAGGTTGCCCAATTTGTTGACATAAGGGTTTTCATAATTTTCTCTTAGAATTGTTTGTATTTCTGTGGTATTGGTGGTGGTTTCTCCTCATTTGTGATTTTGAGTCCCTTCTCTTTTTTCTTGATAAGCTGGCTAGAGGTTCATCAATTTATTTATTTTTTTCCCCAAAGAACCAGTTCCTGGTTTCATTTATCTGTTCTATTTTTTAAATTTCTGTTTTGTTTCTACTCTACTCCTTATCATTTCTTTCCTTCTGCTTCCTTTAGGCTTTGTTCCTTTTCTAGCTCCTTTAGGGGTAAGGTGAGGTTGCTTGAGATTTTTCTTGCTTCTTGAAATAGGCCTGTATTGCTATATAGTTGCCTCTTAGAATTGCTTTTACTGCATCCAAAGATTTTGGACCATTGTGTTTTCATTTTCATTTGTTTCCGTGTACCTTATTCTTTTTTTTTTTTTTTTCTGTTTTTATTTTCTGGTTGACCCATTCATTTTCAGTAAAGCATGTTAAACTCCATGTATTTGTGTTCTTTCCAGATTTTTTCTTGTGGTTGACTTCCAGTTTCATAGCATTGTGGTCAGAAAAGATGCATGGTAAGACTTCAATCTTCCTGAATTTGTTGAAGCTTGTCTTGTGAACCAATATGTGATCTATTCTGGGGAATGTTCTGTAGTGCACTTGAAAAAAAGGTGTGTTTTCTTTTAAGATAGGATGGTTTGAATATATCTGTTAAACAGATCTATTCTAGTGTGTCATTCAAAGCCATTGTTTCCTTGATTTTCTGTTTATATGATCTGACCATTGGTGTAAGTGGTGTTAAAGTCCCCTACTATTATTATTATCAATTAGCTCCTTTGTTTGTTACTGTTTTATATATTTGGGTGCTCCCATGTTTGGTGCATAAATATTTACAATTGTTATATCTTCTTGTTGGATTGTCCCTTTTATGATTATATAGTATCCTTCTTTATCTCTTATTATAGTCATTGTTTTAAAGTTTTCTGTCTGGGGGCGCCTGGGTGGCTTAGTCGGTTGAGCATCTGACTCTTGATTTTGGTTCAGGTCATGATTTCGCAGTGGTCAGATCAAACCCCACATCAGGCTCTGCACTCAGTGGGGAGTTACTTGAGATTCTCTCCCTCTGCCCCTTCCCCTGCTCACACATGTTCTCTCCCTCTCTCTAAAATAAACCTTAAAGTCTATTTTGTCTTAAATAAGTATTGCTACTCCAGCTTTCTTTGGACATCCATTTGCATGATAAATGTTTCTCCATCCCCTCACTTTCAATCTGCAGGTGTCTTTAGGTCTAAAATGAGTCTCTTGTAGGCAGCATATAGGTGGGTCCTTTTTTTTTTTTTTAAATCCATTCTGTCTCCCTATGTCTTTTGATTGGAGCATTTAGTCCATTTACATTCAAAGTAATTACTGAGATGTACTTATTGCCATTTTATTACTTGTTTTGTTGTTGTTTCTGAAGCTTTTCTCTGATCCTTCTCTTTCTCTTTCATGGTTTGTGGCTTTTCTTTAGTGATATATTTGGATTTCTTTGTCTTTATGCTTGGCCTATGTTTAGTGTTTTTTTTCATATATGGTTAGGTTTGTATATATCCTCTTCTACATACAGCTTTCTTCATTAAGTTGGTGGTCATTTAAATTTAAGCCCATTTTTTACTCCTTGCCCCTCCACGTTTTAGCTATTTGTTTATATTTTATGTCCTTTTATTCCGTGAGTTCTTTGACTTTTTTTTTTTTTTTTAGAGGAAATATTCATTTTTACTGCTTTTGTGTTTCCTACCTCTATACTGTCACTTTTGGTCTCTCCTTTCCACTCAATGAGCCCCCTTTAATATTTCTTGCAGGGCTGGTTTAGTGGTCATGAACTCCTTTAGTTTTTGTTTAGGAAACTCTTTATCCCTCCTTCTATTCTGAATGGTAGCCCTGCTGGATAGAGTATTCTTGGCTGCAGGTTTTTCCCATTCAGCATTTTTGATATATCATGCCACTCCACTCTGGCTTGCAAAGTTTGTTGAAAAATCTCCTGCTAGCCTTATGAGTTTTTCCTTGTAAGTTACTTCTTTTGTCTTGTTGCTTTAAAAATAATGTCTTCAGGGCACCTGGGTGGCTCAGCCATTAAGCGTCTGCCTCTGGCTCAGGTCATGATCCCAGGGTCCTGGGATCGAGCCCTGCATTGGGCTCTCTGCTAGGTGGGAGGCCTGCTTCTCCCTCTCCCACTCCCTTGTGTTCTCCCCACTGCTTATGTTCTCTCTCTTGCTCTCTGTCAAATAAATAAATAAAATCTTTTTAAAAATATTGTATTTATCACTGTATTTTGCCAATTTAATTATGATATGTTCTGGTGCGGATCTGCTTTTGTTGATTTGATTGGAGTTCTTTGTGCCTCCTGGATCTGGATATCTGTTTCTCTCCCCAGATTAGGGAAGTTTTCAGCTATTATTTCTTCAAATAAATTTTCTGCCCCCCATTCTCTTTTCTGGGACTCCTATAATACAGATGTCATGTTTGAAGTCACTAAGTTCCTTAAGTATATTGTTTTGTGTAATTCCTTTTTCTCTTGTTCAGCTTGATTACTTTCCATTCTGTCTTCTAGGTCACTAAATCATTTTTCTGCTGCTTCTATCCTGGTGCTCATTCCGTCAAGCATGTTTCTCATTTTGGTTATTGAGCACTTTAGCTCTGCTATGTCATGCCTTATCTCTGTGTTAAAGGTCTCATTCATGTCCTCTACTCTTTTCTCAAGTGCAGTATCTTCATGATCATTGCTTTAAATTCTCTATCAGATATATTACTTATGTTTCATTTACATCTCTATCCATGGCCTTGTCCTGTTCTTACATTTGGGATAAATTTCTCTGTCTCCTCGTTTTGTCTGCCTCTCTATGTCTATTTCTGTGTGTGAAGAAAATCAACTATGTCTTCTGCTCTTGAAAGTAGTTACTTTATAAAGAAGAGGTCTTGGAGTGCCCTGCAATGCACTGTCCCCTGTTCACAGAATCTGGAGCTTTAGGAGAGTATCCTCTGTGTGATGCTTATACTCTGCTGTTGTGTCTGAGTCACTTTTCCTTTCAGTGCAGTCGTCCCACTAACACTACAGAGAGCAAGCACTGCCCAAAATAGGCAGAAGACTGCACTGACACTCTGCCTATTTTGGGCTGTGCTTGCTCTCTGTAGTGTTAGTGGGACCCACGTACACCAGCTCTGAGGTGAGCATGCTCACCAGGGAACTTGGGAGTGGGGCAATAGTGTTAGCAAAATTTCCACTGGGCCACTAATCCTATGCAAGATCTCCTGAAGTGCTATAGTGGCTGGGGGCTGTGCACCAGAGCAGCTGGAGGCACAAAGTGGGGCATGGTGTGCAGCAATAACTGGGCAGGGTGCATGGGCAGCTTTAACAAAATTTGCCCTGAGGCCATGGCTGAGCTATATTTTGCAATGCTTGATATTGACCCACAGATCTTCGTTTGTTTATTTTTAAATTTTTTTGTTCTGCTTTTAGATTATCTATTGATTTTTCATTGTTTTTTTATTCACCATCTCAAATCTGTTTGAGTCTATATATTTTTCATTTCAGTCAGTATGCTTTTCATCTCTACAATATCCATTTGACTTTTTATAGTTTCCTTCTCTTAGTATTTACTATTTGTTCATTATTTGAATGTTCCTTGAACATGATTTCCTTTAATTTTTTGAATATATTTATAATAGCTGTTTGAAGTCTTTGTCTTAAATCCAACATCTGAGCCCACTCAATGTCAATTTCTAATGTCTGCTTTTTTCCCCTAGATATGGGTCATTCCTGTTCCTTTTCACATCTCATAATTTTTAGTCAAAAATTAGGATAAAATGTTTGTAGTTGTACTCATAGTGACTCTGAAATCTGTTTGTTCTTGAGAGGGATTTTGACTTTAACATGCCTGGAGTCAAACTGAAATCTCCAACCACTGATTTTTTTCTTTTGTCTGGTTCTCTAAGGGGTCCCCCTGCACGCATAGTTCAGAGGCCAAACAGTAACTTGGGCAGAGATTATGTTCAGAGACTTCGAGCTAGTAAGACTTTCATCCTTTTCTGTTGTGTGGATTTCAGTGTGCATTCAGATGTGTGGCAAATTCACATGCTTTCCTGCTTTTAATTTTTGTTAGGTTCCCTGGAGTATCCAATAAGCATGCATGGTTTAGCTGTTAGCCAGGTGTGTATGGAAAGTTTATTGTATCAGCTGCTGTATAGTTTTCTCACATCCAAAATCTCCCTCTCAGATTTCTAGCTGCTTTGCTGCCTGATCCTGAGTCTATCACCTCCAACTGATAAAGCTGGATTTTCACTGCCCATTTTAGGTAGTTGGTGGAGCTTGGGAATTCTCCCAGCACCCCCCCCCAAAAGTTAACTCTTAGTTATTACTCAATGCAGTAGCTGGTTCTCATGAGTTAATAATTCCCAAGTTGTTGCCTACCTTTGGTTATTTTCCAGTGCCCTGAAATGATTGTCATAAATGATTTTGTCCAGTGTATAGTCACTTTCTATGGAGAAGTCATCTGACCTTTTCATGCTGTCATTACCAAAAGTAGAGTCCCTAGATTACTTTAAGGATAAAAAAGTGTGCATAAAGTGTTGGGTATAGTTGCTGGCATATGGTAAGTACTCAGTGGATAATAGCTATTGCTGTTGTTATTTAACAGATTCTAGATCCCTCAATGGGCTCTCAGTATTATTCATCTTTTCTGGAACATAGCTTCCAAACTATGTGCTGGAGAATCCATCTCATTAGCCCTCAGGTTCCCTATCACCTCCACCTTACCCAGGATTCCAAAATCCTCCATTTATCCACTGTTTCATGCAAATACTATCATTTTCTATGTGTGTCATGATGTGGAAAGGCTTAGGAAGCATTACTCTTAGAGGACAGCCCAGAGCAGGATCCCTATTGGGTCTTCTAGATCTGCTTTCAAACAGGTTCATGGGAACAAGTCTTTGAAGGAACTTTTCAAAGTTCTCTAAAATAGGAACTTCCTCACAAATAAGACCATCCATTCAACAAGTAATTTTGATGACTTGCAATGTGCCAGGCCCCTTTTCCCACCTTCTCTTAATTCCAGAAGTAAACCAGAGGTCCTGACTCCAGTGTGGTCCATGGTATGCTCTGCACTACCCTAAGGGATTGAAATGGCCCTAATTAGATGTGTTGGCTTTGCCAAAGACATCTGTGTGTGTGCGTGCATGTATGACAAGGGATAAATCTAGTAATAGCTTTGAGTATCCAATCATTTGTCTTCTAAGATAGTGCTGCAGAATAAGGTAATAGTGATCCTGGGTCACACATTTTACAATGCTGCATGGAAAATAGAATTTCATTTCAGTTATTTTCTTATTTGGGGCCAGCCTTTTCAGTCACCAACACACTGATACTGTTGCAGCCATCAGCCTTACTAACTAGAGATGGACAATAATGGTGGTGTTCTAAGTCACTGTTGGAATTTTATTCAGGTTTCTATTCCTGTTTGTGAGTTCTTTGTGCCTTAGGCTTATGGGTTAATGCTAATTGGTATAACTTAGTGGAAATATATCTATTTTTACAACTCTAGCATATTAGCTAATAAGGATTACATTTGAACTACCTTGGGTATTACTTTGTACTGATTATCTGTGCCCCAGTTTGATGCAGAAAGATTAACACTTTTATTGAGACCTATGATTTAATGTCAAAGTACACCAACTTCCCACTAATAAGGTAATATTTGCCATTGCCACTTAATAAATCCATCATGTAAGGGTCAGCATTTCTGTGTGATACTAGCTTCAGTAAAAAATAGCCTAGGATGCCCACTTTTGAAGTAATATAGCTAAGGAAGACATGATTTACACATAATAAATTATGGCAAGAAAGATAAGCTTTCCTGTTAAAAAATACAAAACCTTACCAGGGAAATGTTTACTGTTGGTCACTAAAATGCTTTATAGAAACGTTTCACTAAAAATAGTACAATGGTGAAATGTGTTGTTAGACTTATAAATCAAAACCACAATGAGATACCACCTCACACCATCAGAATGGCTAAAATTAACAAGACAGGAAACAACAAATGTTGGCGAGGATGTGGAGAAAGGGGAACCCACTTACACTCTTGGTGGGAATGCAAGCCGGTACAGACACTCTGGAAAACAGTATGGACCGTATGGAGGCTCCTCAAGACATTAAAAATAGAGCTACCCTATGGCCCAGCAATTGCACTACTAGGTGTTTACCCAAAGCTATAAATGTAGTGATCCGAAGGGGCGCCGGCACCCTAATGTTCATAGCAGCCATGTCCACAATAGCCAAACTGTGGAAAGAGTTGAGATGTCCATCGACAGATGAATGAATAAAGAAGATGTGGTACATATATACAATAGAATTTACTCAGCTATCAGAAAGGATGAATACTTACCATTTACATTGATGTGGATAGAATTGGAGGGTATTATGCTGAGCAAAATAAGTCAATCAGAGAAAGACAATTATATGGTTTATGTGGAATAAAAGAAACAGCACAGAGGATCATAAGGGAAGGGAGGGAAAACAGAATGGGAAGTCATCAGAGAGGGAGAAAAAACATGGGAGACTCTTAACTCTAGGAAACAAACAAGGTTGCTGGAGGGGAGGTAGGTAGGGGTGATGGGGTAATTGGGTGATGAGCATTAAGGAGGACACGTGATGTGATGAGCAATGGGTGTTAAATGCAACTGATGAATTATTGAACACTACATCTGAAACTAATGACATACTATAAGTTGGCTAATTGAATTTAAATTAAAAATATATTTTCAAGCAGCTGCCAGCACATAGTTCAGACTGTAACAAGGGAAAAGTTGCAACACTCTCTTGTTCTTTAAATCTGTTTTCCATCCGTGCGCAGGCAACTGCTAGTACAGAAAGATATGTTAATTAACTCCAGCTGAGTTCATAAGGGAATTATTCTCTATCAACCAAAAAAGATTTGGAGTTGGTGCTGAAGGTTTATCTGGGGTTTTAATTTAATCAGTTCATGTTTGGGCCTCTGCAAGTAATATTCTCCTTCTAAAATGAGCCTGGATAAATAATACTTGGTTATTTTCATTAGGAGCCAATATCCTGAAATCTATTCACCATTTTAAGGTTCTGTATAGATAAAACATTAGATAAATTTAAAAATATAAGTCTGTGAGGTAACTTGGTAAAGTGTTAACCAAGATATTTATATCTTGAAATTAAATATCACAGTCGTAGGTACAGGAAACAAAGATTTGTTGCTCATTACACAAATGGTAGGCTAAGGATGCTCTTTTCTATAGTCATTGAGGGATCCAAGCTCTTTTCATCTCTTCTCAGTCTTGCAGTGGGTCCTCTGCACCCTTCATCAAGTGAGGAAAGTGAAGGCAAAGATGATTTCAAGTGAAGTTTCAGGGGTCAGGTTTGAAAGAGGTACACATCATTTCTACCCACATGCCATTGACCAGACTGGTCACCCAGGGCCACCTAGATGTAAAGGAGCTGAAAAAATAGACTATGCAGTATGCTAAAGAAGACAAAAATAAAGATACTGATGAGCACCACTAATCTTGATCACAAGCATAGAGCTATACCCTTACATAAATCCATAACATGAACTCTGAACAGATGTATGAGGCCAACAAGTCTTACTTCTAAAAACTTAAATATTTGGTTATTATGTGAATTTCCCCTTGTTTTTATAAGCTTCCCTTTTTATATTGAGGGGAAAGTGACAAATGTAGTTCTCAGAATGTAATTTTTAAGTTGATGTACAAAGTTTCATTCAGGGAATACCATGTACTTAGACATTAGTCACTCACCATTAACTGTTTTATTAAAATATTTGTACAGTAAGCCTATTGTAGGTAAAATTTTACTATATCAACTATGTAATACAATTATATTTGCCATCTCATTTGTATTCATAAGCATTTTATTGTCTTTTGAAATATGTAGATAAAACATTAGATAAATTTAAAAATATAGTATGTAATTGACATATTCCCTGCAGCTTATCCAAAAGTTAAATATATACTGAAGTAAATTTTTAAAAAATCTGTTGCTCTGCTATGGTATTTCCTGACTTATATTTTAATTCCTAACTATAGAAGGAAATTCTTAACCCCTTCTAAAGTGTTCTATATTGGCAGCTTAGGTTGTTATGGCTGTTTATATTGCTTTTGAGAGTTTAATAGGACTCTTAATTTCAGAACTTCTGACTCTTCAATACGAATAATGCTTCACATGCACTTGTGGTTTAAAATAACCTAGCTTTGAATAAGCACTGATGTGCTCCTTTGAATGTATGACTAAAGAATCAATATCTCTAGAAGATTGCTAGGACCAAATTTCTTGGCTTAAGTTTGTCTGATGTGATAATTATGGGTATTTTAGACTTTTAATTTTTGGTAGTAGTTAATAATCATGTTACTCTAAATCTGTCACCATTGAATACTTTAAATATATTAACCTCCAATGTATTAACAATTAATAAGAACATGAGAACATTGTACCAAGATCAATCCAGTCTTTACCAAATGAAATGTTAGGAAATTTAATCAGTATTGAATACCAATGAGATATAAAGATGAATAAAAAATAATTCCCATACTTAAGCTTGCATTCAAGTTTCTGAGTGGGTATGAGAACTATTATGTGAATATGTGCATGTCTATAACTAGAGACCCAGACATGAGAGTACCTTCCAAAAATGGATGAATGGAGGAGTGTCATTGAGTCTTTGGTGATTTTTAGTGGATGAAATTTATGGAATGCTTCAGAGAAGATATTAAATACAAGATTTTTTAAAAAATGAGTTGGATTACAACAAATGGGATGGTATATTTAAATCTGAGGAAACTGTACTAGCATATGGGGGCTTATTTAATTGCTACATTTTATATATCTCCAATGTTCAGCACAATGCAAGGATCATGAGAGTTCAAAAATGCATGAATGGATGTGTGGATAGATCAATGGATGGTCAAACAAATGAATGTTAGAATCATTTATTTTTATTCATCCAAACAAAAAACCAAAAGTAGGACAAGACTATACAATATCATAGAAGATGGGATAGGAAAGAATTTCAAGATTGGGTCATACTCAAGTTCATATCACAAATGTGTTTTCTTCCACACAGACCTCAGAGTTAAAGATATAGCCTGTAATTAACACATGCGTAACAAGTTCATAGTAAGGTAGCTAGAACTTTGTGAGGTGGATCACTTCTAGGCTTTAAATCTTGGGTTAATGAGCCTGTGATATGATGGCTCCTAAGGAGTAAGGAGTACCACTTTGTATTTGCCCTAAAATCTCTCTCTCAAGAAGCAAGGCATGTTCTTTTTCTTTGTGGAGAACTGGCAAAAAAAATTCTAGAGTTAACTGTCTCAAGTCATTATTTCTTAGAATTGAGTCATTGTCTGGTTATCCTACATCTTTTCTGTCTCCTTGGCTGTTGGGTTGCCCTTCCCTAGACCCTCTTCAAATCTGTTTTGTCTTTGTCTTTGTTTTTGTCTTTTTTTTTTTTTTTCATATTTTTTGGGCTACTTTAAAGCTCACTTTTTTTTGGTTTTATTTATTGAAGTATAGTTGGTCACATAAAATTACACTAGTTTCATGTGTACAACGTAGTGATTCAAATCTATACATTATACTATGCTCACAAGTGTAATTACCATCTGTCACCATCCAATGCTATTACAATATCATTGACTGTATTCTCTATATCCTACCTTTATCCCTATGACTCATTCCATAACTAGAAACCTATACCTCCCTTTCCCCTTCACCCATTTTACCCATCCCACAACCCCCTGCCCTCTAGCAACCACCAGCTCGTTCTCTGTATTTATGGGTCTGCTTTTTTTTTTTTTTTTTAAGATTTTATTTATTCATTTAAGACAGAGAGCATGAGCAGGGGGGAGAGGCAGAGGGAGAAGGAGAAGCAGACTCCCCGCTGAGCCAGCAGCCTGACGTGGGGCTTGATCCCAGGACCCTGAGATCATGACCTGAGTGGAAGGCAGATGCTTACCTGACTGAGCACCCCAGGTGCCCTGGGTCTGCTTCTGATTTGCTTTTTAGATTTCATGTACAGGTGAAATCCTACCATATTTGTCCTTCACTGTCTTATTCCACTGAGCATAATACACCTTAGGTCCATCCATGTTGTTACAAATGGCAAGATCTCATTTATGGCTGAGTAATATTTTATTTTGTGTGCGTGCACGTGTGTGTGTATATATAACATATTTTCTTCACCTGTTCATATATCAGTGGACTCTTGAGTTGCTCCATGTCCCGGCTATCATAAATGATGCTGCAATGAACATTGGGTTGCAAATATCTTCTCAAACTAGTGTTCTCAATTTTGAGGGTAAATACTCAACAATAGAATTACTGGATCAATGGTATTTCTATTTTTAATGTTTTTGAGGAAATTCCATACTGTTTTCCATAGTGGATGCACCAATTTACATTCCCACCAGCTATGCATTAGGGTTCCTTTTTTTTTCCACATCCTTACCAACACTTGTTATTTTTTGTTGATAATAGCCATTCTGACAGTTAAAAGGTGATCTCATTGTGGTTTTGATATGTATTTCCCTGATTAGTGATGGAGAGCATTTTTTCATGTGTCTGTTGGCCACCTGTAGGTCATCTTTGGAAAAATGTTTATTCAGGTTCTCTGCCCATTTAATCAGATTTTTTTTTTTTTTTGGTGTTGTGTAGTGTAAATTCTTTATGTATTTTGGATATTCACCCCTTATCAGATACATCATTTGCAAATATCTTCTCCCATTCAATAGGTTGCCTTTTCATTTTGTTTATCATTTCCTTTGCTGTGCTAAATACTTTTATTTTGGTGTAGTCCCAATAGTTTATTTTTGCTTTTGTGTCCCTTGCCTTAGGAGACCTATCTAGAAAAATGTTGCTATGGCCACCATCAGATTACTGCTTAAGTTTTCCTCTAGGAGTTTTATGGTTTCAGGTCTCACATTTAAGTTCATTAATCCATTTTTAGTTTATGTATGGTGTAAGAAAGTGGTCCAGTTTCATTCTTTTGCATGTAGCTGTCCAGTTTTCCCAGCACCATTTGTTGAAGAGACTGTCTTTTCCCTATTGTATATTTTTGTGCCTCATTTGTAATTGATTGATTGACCATACAAGCATGAATTTATTTTTGGGCTCTCCTATTCTGTGCCATTGACCTATGTATTTATTTATGTGCCATTACCGTAAGTTTTTTATTACTGCACCTTTGTAATATAATCTTGAAATATCTGGTATTGTGATATACCCATCTCTGCTCTTTCTCAAGATTGCTTTAGTTATTCAGGATTTTTTGTAGTTCCATACAAATGTAATACAATCTTGAAATATCTAGTATTGTGATACATCCATCTTTGCTCTTAAGATTGCTTTAGCTATTCAGGATTTTTTATAGTTCCATACAAATTTTAGAACTATTCTAGTTTTGTGAAAAAAATTCTGTTGGTATTTTGACAGGAATTGCATTGAATCTGTAGATTGGTTTGGGTACAGTGGACATTTTACCAATGGTCTTCCAATCCATGAATATGGTATCTTTCCATTTGTTCATGTCCTCTTCAATTTCTTTCATCAATATTTTACAGTTTTCAGAGTACTTCTTTTTCTTAAGTTTATTCCTAAGTATTTTATTCTTTTTGGTGTGATTTTAAATGGAATCTTTTAAAATTTTGTTTTCTGCTACTTTAGAAATGGTACAGATTTCTCCATATTAACTTCATATTCTGCAACTTTACTGAATTCATTCTAATATTTTTTTTGGTGGAGTCTTCAGGGTTTTTTATGTATAGTAGCATGTCATCTGCAAATAGTGACAGTTTTACTTCTTCCTTACCAATTTGGATGGCTTTTATTTCTTGTCTGATTGCTGTGGCTATGACTTCCAGGTTATGCTGAATAAAAGTGGTGAGAGTGGAATCCTTATCTTATTCTTGCTCTTAGAGGAAAAGCTGTTTTTCACCATTAAGTGTGATGTTAGCTGTGGGTTTTTCCATATGTGGCCTTTATTATGTTTGAGGTATGTGTTCCATGTAATCCCACTTTTGAGTTCTTATCATGAACAGATGTTGAATTTTGTTATATGCTTTTTCTACATCTATTGAGATATCATTTTTATCCTTCATTTTGTTAATGTAGTATCACATTGATTGATTTTGTAAATACTGAACCATTCTTGTACCCCCAGAGTAAATCTCACTTGATTGTGGTGAATGATTGTTTTAATGTATTGTTAAATGTGGTTTGCTAACTTTTTTGAGAATTTTGGCATCTGTATTCTTCATGGATATTGGCCTGTAATCTTTTCTTCCTCCTACTCCTCTTTGTAGTGTTTTTGTCTGGTTTTGGTATCAGGGTAGTACAGCCTCATAGAGTGAATTTAGAAGCTTTCCTTCCTCTTCCATTTTTTTTGAAATAAGTTGATAAGAATAGATATTATCTGTTCTTTTAAATGTTCTAGAAGTTGTGAATATGTCTAGTCTTGGACCTCTGTTTCTTGAGTTTCTTGATGACCAATTCAATTTTACTACCAATAATCTGTTCATTATTTTCTATTCCTGATTTTACTTTTCTTTTGTAGTTTTTAATTTAATTATATTATGTTAGTCACCATACAATACATCATTAGTTTTTGATGTAGTGATCCACGATCCATTGTTTTCATATAACACCCAGTGCTCCATGCGGTACGTGCCCTCCTTAATACCCATCACCGGGCTAACCAATCCCCCCTCCACCCTCCCCTCTAAAACCCTATTTGTTTCTCAGGTCCATAGTCTCTCATGGTTCAGTCTTCCTCCAATTCCGCCCCCCCCATTTTTCCCTTCCTTCTCCATGTTATTCCTTATGTTCCACAAATAAGTGAAACCATATGATGATTGACTTTCTCTGTTTGACTTATTTCGCTTAGCATAATCTCCTCCAGTCCCATCCATGATGATGTAAAAGTTGGGTATTCATTTTTTCTGATGGCTGAGTAATATTCCATTGTATATATGGACCACATCTTCTTTAACCATTCATCTGTTGAAGGGCATCTCGGCTCTTTCCACAGTTTGGCTATTGCGGACATTGCTACTATGAACATTGGGTTGCATATGGCCCTTCTTTTCACCACATCTGTGTCTTTGGGGTAAATACCCAGGAGTGCAATTGCTGGGTCATAGGGTAGCTCTATTTTTAAATTTTTGAGGAACCTCCACACTGTTTTCCAAAGTGGCTGTACCAACTTACATTTCCACCAACAGTGTAAGAGGGTTCCCCTTTCTCCACAAACTCTCTAACATTTGTTATTTCTTTCCCTGTCCATTTTGGCCATTCTAACTGGTATAAGGTGGTATCTCAGTGTGGTTTTGATTTGGATTTCCCTGATGGCTAATGATGATGAACATTTTTTCATGTGTCTGTTAGCCATTTGTATGTCTTCTTCAGAGAAGTGTCTGTTCATGTCTTCTGCCCATTTTTTGACTTATTTGTTTTTTGGGTGTTGAGTTTGAGAAGTTCTTTATAGATTTTGGATACCAGCCCTTTATCTGTAGTGTCATTTGCAAGTATCTTCTCCCATTCTGT
>NC_138372.1:112774119-112790192 GCF_054177405.1 Leptonychotes weddellii | reverse complement strand
ATACCTATTCTCCTGAAGCTGTTTCAAAAAATAGAAACAGAAGGAAAACTTCCAAACTCATTCTATGAGGCCAGCGTTACCTTAATCCCCAAACCAGGCAAAGACCCCACCAAAAAGGAGAATTTCAGACCGATATCCCTGATGAGTATGGATTCCAAAATTCTCCACAAAATCCTAGCTAATAGGATCCAACAATACATTAAAAGGATCATCCACCACGACCAAGTGGGATTTATCCCCGGGATGCAAGGGTGGTTCAACATTTGCAAATCAATCAATGTGATAGAACACATTAATAAGGGGAGGGAGAAGAACCATATGGTCCTCTCATTTGATGCAGAAAAAGCATTTGACAAAATACAGCATCCTTTCCTGATTAAAACTTCAGAGTATAGGGATAGAGGGAACATTCCTCAAGCTCATAAAATCCATCTATGAAAAACCCACAGCGAATATCCTCCTCAATGGGGAAAAACTGAGAGCCTTTCCCTTAAGATCAGGAACACATCAAGGATGCCCACCCTCGCCACTATTGTTCAACATAGTACTTAGCAGCATGGTAAGTGAAATATGTCAGAAAAAGACAAATACGGTATGATATTACTTGTCTGTGGAATCTAAAAAAGCCAAACTCAAGAAACAGTAGAATGGTGGTTGCCAGGGGTTGAGTTGGTGGTGGTGGGGGGGGGGGGGGGCAATGGGGAAATGTTGGTCAAAGGATACAAACTTCCAATTATAAGACAAATAAATTCTGATGATCTAATGTGCAGCATGGTAACTATGGTTGACAATATTTTATACTTGAAAGTTTCTATGAGAGTAGAGCTTTAATGTTCTCACCACAACAACAAGATGGTAATTACTGAGGTGAAGGATGTGTTAACTAACCTTATTGTGGTAAACATTTCACATTATATAAGGGTATCGAATCATCATATTGTACACCTTAAACTTACACAATGTTATATGTCATTATATTTCAATAAAGCTAGAAGGAGGGGTTCAAGATGGTAATGTAGAAAGACTGTGAACTCACCTCCTCCCATGGACATCAAATCTACACCTGCATATAGAGCAGTTTCTCCTGAAGAACAATAGAGAGCTGATTAAACAGCTTCTACATGACAAAAGATGAAGGGATCACATTCAAAATATTGGAAGAGACAGTGACACAGTCCGTGGGAACCTCACCACCAACACTATGAACTGTAGTAGGCAGGGATACCACTGAGGTGCCCATGTACAGATATACTCACTCTGGGGTACACCAGAAAACCCCAGCAGTTTAAAGGAACACAAGACAATACTTGAAAGAAACCCATTTACTAACCCCAGCCAAATGGTGGGGAAACTACTAAAACTCTCTTTGGGGCTAGAGGTGCTACAGAGTGCCATAGTTTTTGTCCCCCCTCCACCTTGAGAGTGCAGAAGGGAGCAAAATCTGAGTGTTCTAGCCAGTCTGTTGCCTAAGAAAGCCCTGGGCTCCCAGCTCCCCCCAGTGGCCCCTCCCCACTGTGTCCACCCCAGCCGCTGGCATTCTACCAAGGCTGCCATGGTGTGGTGCACACAGGGACACCCCAGCCTGCACCTGCTAAATCTCCACCCATGTTGCTAGGGCAGCCTCAGCACAGAGCACCTGGGACCCCCATCCCCTGCACCCACTCCAGCTTCATCCACCTTGCCAGGGTAGCTCCCAGTTCAGGGTGCTCTAGCACTTCAGCCTATGTCTGTTTCAGATAGCCAGCAAAAGCCACTGGGCACACAGTCTACACAGAGGATGTTCCTATAAAATGTCACTCCTTCAAGACTGGGAGAGGTAGATATTTTGCCTATTCATAGACAAACACAGAAAGTCAAACAAAATGAGAAGGCAGAGGAAATGCTCCACATGAAATACGAGAAACCTTCACAAAAAACCTAAATAAAACAGATAAGCAACGTATTTGATAAAGAGTTCAAAGTAACGGTCACAAAGATGCTCACTGGACTGGAAAGAGTAGATGAACTCAGAACTTCAAGAAAGAAAATATAAAAAAAGAACCAATTAAAGTTGAAGAATACTATATCTGAAATGGAAAGTACTCTAGAGGGAGTCAATAGCAGACTAGAGGACGTTGACAAATGGATCAGCGATCTGGAAGACAGGGTAATGGAAAGTAATAAAGCTGAACAGTACAAACAAAAAAATCTTAAAAAATTAGTTAAGGGACCTCTGGAACACAAGCATGCTAACATATTATAGAGATCCTGGAAAAAGAAAAGAGACACAAATGGGCAGAAAAATTGGAAGAAATAATAGCTGAAAACTTCCCTAACTTGGAAAAGGAAACAGAAATCCAGATGGAGGAAGCAGAGAGCCATGAACAAGATGAACCCAAACAAGTCTACACCAAGGCACATAATAATTAAAATGTCAAAAATTAAATATAACAAGAAAGTTCTCTTACAGCGATGGACTAAGAGCTATGCTGTAAGAAGCAAAAACCTCTCCTCATCCTCTCCACCATCTGCTCTGCAGCTGCAAAACAGCAACCATGCATGAATGCATTTCCATCCATTTTGGCCAGGCTTGTGTCCAGATTGGCAATGCTTGTTGGGAGCTATTGCCTGGAACATGGCATCCAGCTCAATGATCAGATGCCGAGTGACAAGACCACTGGGGGAGGAGAGGACTCCTTCAGCACCTTCTTCAGTGAGATAGATGCTGGCAAGCATGTGCCCAGGGCAGTGTTGGTTTCCTTTTCCAATAGAAAAAGTATTTGGCAAAGTACAACCATTCATGATAAAATCATTTATGATAAAAACTGTTAAGGAAGTGGGTTTAGAGGGAATATACCTCAACATAATAAGGTCCATATATAACAAATCCACACCTAACATCATACTCAATGGTGAAAGCTGAAATCTATTCCTCTAATATCAGGAATAAGACAAGGATGTCCACTTTCACCACTTTTATTCAACACAGGACTGAATGTCCTACTTGCAGCAATCAGACAAAAACATAAAGGCATCCAAATTGGTAAGGAAGAGGTAAAACTATCACTATTCGCAGATAACTATATAAAAAACCTTTAAAAAAGCCCACCAAAACATTAGAATAAATTCAGTATAGTTTCAGAATAAAAAATTAATATAAAGAAATGTGTGTATTTCTATAAACAAAGTAGCAAAAACTGAAATTAAGAAAATAATACTATTTATAATTGCATCAAAAAGAACAAAGTAACTAGGAATAAATTTAACCAAGAGGTGAAAGAACTATACTCTAAAAATTATAAGATACTGATGAAAGAAATGAAGACAACACAAATAAATGGAAAGATATACTGTACTTGTGGATTAGAAGATTATTAAAATTCTCATACTACCCAAAGCAATGTACAGATTCAATGCAATCCCTATCAAAATACCAACAGCATTTTTCACAGAACAAAATCCCAGAATTTGTATGTAACCACAAACAATCCCAAATTGCCAAAATAATCTTGAGAGAGAACAAAGCTGAAGGTATCATAATCTCAGCTTTCAAACTATACTATAAAGCTATGGTAATTGAAAGAGCATGGCACTGGCACAAAAATAGACACATAGATCAATGGAACTGAATAGAGAGCTCAGAAATAAACCCATGCTACAACAAAGGAGGCAAGAATATAAAATAGGGGAAAGACATTCTCTTCAAGAAATTCTGTTGTGAAAACTGGACAGCTACATGTAAAAGAATGAAACTGGACCACTTTCTTTTACCCTTCTACAACTCAACACCAAAAAACGATCTAACTAAAAAATGGGCAAAGGACCTGAAAAGGCATTTTTCCAAAAAAGAAAGAAATTGGCCAAGAGATACATGAAAAGATGCTCAACATCACTAATCATCAGGGAAATGCAAAACAAAACCATAATGAGATATCAACTCACATCTGTCAGAATGGTAGTATCAGAAAGACAAGAAATAATAAGTGTTAGCAAGGATGTGGAGAAAAAGGAACCCTCACGTATTGTTGGTGGGAAGGTAAATTGGTGCACCCACTGTGCAAAACTGAAGAACATGAAAATACTAATTTGAAAAAGATTACTGCACTGCTATGTTTATTGTAGCATTAACAATAGTCAAGATACAGAAACAACCTAAGTATTTATTGATTGACAAATGGATAAAGAAGATGTGATATATAAACAATGGGATATTACTTATCCATAAGAATAAAATCTTGCCATCTGTGACAACATGGATGGATCTGGAGGGTATTATGCTAAGTGAAATAAGTCATAGGGCGCCTGGGTGGCTCAGTCAGTTAAGCGACTGCCTTCGGCTCAGGTCATGATCCTGGAGTCCCGGGATCGAGTCCCGCATCGGGCTCCTGGCTCGGCGGGAAGCCTGCTTCTTCCTCTGACCCTATCCCCTCTCATGCTGTTTCTCTCTCTCTCTCTCTCAGATAAATAAATAAATAAAATCTTAAAAAAAAAATAAGTCATAAAGAGGCACACCATGTGATTTCACTTTTATGTGGAATCTAAATGACAAAACAAATGAACAAAAATTGAAATATACTCAAATACAGAGAAGAAACTCATGGTTGCCAGAGGTCAGTGGATGATGGGGTGGGTAAAATAGGTGGAGATTAAGAGGTACAAACTTTCAGTTATAAAACACATAAACCACAGGAATGAAAAGTACAGTATAGAGAATATAGTCAATTATATCATATTAATATTGTATGGTGACAAATAGTAACTATACTTACTGAGAGGAGTATTTTGTAAAGTATATAATTGTCAAATCACTATGTTGTACACCTGAAACTAACATGTCAGTTGTAGTTCAACAACAAAAAAAAAGTTGAAAAATTTTTTTCATACAAAGAGTACGAGAGGCATATAAAACTGTAATAGCTATAAATTCCTCTGCTTGAAATTTTTTGGGATGTTGTCAAAGATGTCTAGAACTTATTAAAAATCTTATTGGGGACCTCTGAATGCCATGTGAATATCTGGTTTTGTGAAGAATAATTAGTCCTGTAGTAATTGCCTAAATTGATTAATCTATGACTGCAAAGTTTAACTTATTTAATCCTAACAATAAATTACAATGCTACCCAACAGCTTTTGAGTTTACTATTACCAAGCTTTTTTAAAAATTGTATTTATTTATTTGAGAGAGAAAGAGAACATGAGTGGGGGGCAGGGGAGAGGGACAAGCAGACTCCCCACTGAGCAGGGAACGAAGTCAAAGGCAGATGTTTTTTTCTCTTTTTTTGTTTTTTGGTTTTTTTTTTTTCAGATCCACAGATTTTTAATTTTTTTAAATTAAATTTTTTTATGTTATGTTAGTCACCATACATCATTAGTTTTTGATGTAGTGATCCATGATTCATTGTTTTCATGTAACACCCAGTGCTCCATGCAGTACATGCCCTCCTTAATACCCATCACTGAGCTAACCCATTCCCCCACACCCCCTCCCATCTAAAACCCTCGGTTTGTTTCTCAGAGTCCACAGTCTCTCATGGTTGTCTCCCCCTCCGATTTCCCCTCCTGCATTTTTCCTTTCCTTCTCCTAATGTCCTCCATGCTATTCCTTATGTTCCACAAATAAGTGAAACCATATGATAATTGACTTTCTCTGCTTGACTTATTGCACTTAGCATAATCTCCTCCAGTCCCATCCATGTTGATCTAAAAGTTGGGTATTCATCTTTTCTGATGGCTGAGTAAGATTCCATTGTATATATGGACCACATCTTCTTTATCCATTCATCTGTTGAAGGGCATCTCGGCTCTTTCCACAGTTTGGCTATTGCGGACATTGCTTCTATGAACATTGGGGTGCATATGGCCCTTCTTTTCACCATATCTTTGTCTTTGGGGTAAGTACCCGTAGTGCAATTGCTGGGTCATAGGGTAGCTCTATTTTTAATTTTTTGAGGAACCTTCCCAAAGGCAGACGTTTAACCAACTGAGCCATGCAGGCGCCCTATTACCAAGCTTTTTAAAAGTGCTTTACATATGTTCTTATTTTATCGTCTTGAGTTTTTAGTAATCGGCTAACTTTAAGGTAGAATATTTGATTATTTCTATCTTTCCAGAATTGAAGAAATGGTAAACCAAGACAACGATTATCAGTATAGAGAGAGCATTGAGAATTAGGGTTAAATTTTGTCAAGCAGTCAAGCATTATTCAGTGTGTTAGGAGTACTTTGTCAGTAGTTTGTCCAAAATTGTTTATTAGGTCTGGCATGAGAACTGAGTAGCTATAATCACCTGTGACTCGTTCCTTGAATCTGAAAATTTCTAGAAAACAGGAACCACGTTGAAGCTTAAGGTCAGTATGAAAAAAACTCCTTGAATGGCAACAGTAGTGAATGCTGTAAAAACTCAAGGGAACGGCAAAGGAAAGTGGCAAAACTGCAAACCACCCATTGAGAAAGAAGAGCACCAGCTGAAAGGAAATGAGGACAATGAATAAGTAGAGTGAGGCAACCAGGTTTTGTCATTTCCCCATGTGACTGAAGAACAGAGTCCAGAAGCCCTGGATCTGCCGTTCTAAATTTCCTCTATTAAATGTATATGGAGACTCTCTGTATGAGACTGGGCAATTTAGGTCTTTGAACTGCTTTTCTGGAGGAAAGACAGAGTTTTCTTTTTTAGCAGTAGGACTGTCTGGATTTATAAGCTTAGGGCGCCTGGGTGGCTCGGTTGGTTGGGCGTCTGCCTTCGGCTCAGGTCATGATCCTAGAGTCCTGGGATCGAGTCCCGCATCGGGCTCCCTGCTCGGCGGGGAGTCTGCTTCTCCCTCTGACCCTCCCCCCTCTCATGTGCTCTCTCTCATTCTCTCTGTCTCAAATAAATAAATAAAAAAATCTTTAAAAAAAAAAAAATATTATTCTATAATTACCACATTGGTTAGGAGGTTTCTGGTTCCAAATGAACAGAAAACCCACTTCAGATTGTACTGAGCCATCATGGGAAATTATTTGCTTGTAAATGAAAAGTCTAGCAATAGGTCAGCATAATTTGGTCAGGGCACCAACTCGATTTCTCTACAATTTTCATCACTCTGCATTCCTCTGTTCACTCTACCCACTCTACTCACTCTTCCCTTATGGTCACAGAATGACTGCAGCAGTGCTGGGTCTTACATTCATATACCACATTGTCAAAAAAAAAAAAAAAAAGGCAGGGGGGAGTACTTTTCTTTTCCAGCTACTGAAAACATAGTCCTACACTTCACTAGCGTTGGATCAAGCAAGATGCTGAGCCCACCCTTGAAGCAATCACAGTGCTGGAAGAATGCTGTGTGCTGACTGGTTCATGCTATTAAGCCTCACTCCTGCAGCAGGGGAGGTGGTAGTAATGCTAACAGAGGCTCTCATAACAATCCGTGGCTGCCACACAATGAGGACAACCTCAACGTCCACACAGAAACCACGACATGATCCCATGTGCACTTGCTCTCAATGCTCTTATCCAGTTGTCTTTTCCAAATTGCACAGAGGTTTGGTGGGATGTCTGCAGGGGCTAATTAAATAGGTTTTAATGTACGGGGCATTTAATGTACAAGGCAACCTGCAGGGGTGGGAGTGGAGAGTAATCTTGTCAGGTTCCTATAAGCCAAAGCCTTTTGGAAGAATTTTCTGAGGATGCAGAGTTCTGGCATTTAATAATAATAGCTCAGGCTTGAGCTTAATTAAGAATAATCAGGAAGGGGAGGTTATTATTAGCAGTCTAAAATTAACTACACAGAAGTGGAAGAGTCAAAAAATTGTCAGCTATGTTCAAAGGCAAAAACTAGAATCTATTTCTTTTCTTTCTATCCCCAAATGAATTTACATAAAGCTTAATGGCTTTGTAATTATATAAGGATTTTTACTCTTCAGTACCTTCTTCAGGCTGTACTTTTTAGTGTCTTCTTACTAAGTACTTAATTTTCCCCATTTGGTGAATAAAATCTAAGTGAATGTAGACTTTTTGATGTATGGGTACCAGGTGCCGGGAAGAAAAACAGACTTCAAATGTTGTAAGATTCCGGAAGTCTGGAATAGTGGGAGATTTCCAGAATATGAATGGCTTTATTTGAATTGTGCAATATGGGATGTGAAAAGAAGCTAGGGCTCCTGATGGCAAATAGCAGAAACCTCAACCCTTGTACTGACTCCCCTCCTACCTCCACTCCACACACTTCTTCCTTTTATGAGTTGGATCAGGATTGAGGGCAACTGATGAAGAGCATCTTGTACAGGAAGAGTTCCAGTCTACAAAATCTCTGTGACAATGTCCTGTGAGGCTGGAAAGAGTTTTGTGTGTATCATGAAATTATTCTGACCCATCTAAACAGGTCTTTTCCTTTTCTACATTACCCCAGGCCTCAAGGGCTAAAAATGATAGGTGACCAAATTTTCTGTTTTTGCACTTTGGATTCTAGTCCTGGCTTTCTCTTACTAGCTGTGAGACTTGAGGCCAATGATTCCACCTTTGTGATCTCTATAAGTGATGGATAATGAAGCTCATTCATTACAGCACCATCAGTAGGATCAAATTAGGTAACACACAGGCATTATAAAGTGACACAATGGTAGAGAATTATTAATCTCTCAAACACCAAAAATGGTCTGGAGTGTTGCAGCAGGACATTCTTTCAACATGCCTGAAGTTTCTTTTTAACAGGAATTCTTCTTGCAGAGCGATACAATTTGGTCATTCTAAAAAACAGAGCACAAAGATGCTTCTACTTTATAAAATTAGACACTGGAAAATAATATATATAAGCCTTTTGGCTGCTATCATCCAAATAGAACTGCAATTCAATCTCTGATAACAGGGATCCAACTTTACCATTAGTGTGGTTTCTGTGATTTTACTTGCTCTAATGAGCTGCAGAAAGATAATGCCCACTGTGAGATACATAACTGTTAAGAGGCAGGAGAAATGGATTTTGATGGGAAGATATAAGGATATATGTTCCTCTTGAGCTTAATTCTAAAACCCCTTTCCAGTTGGCCATGAAAAATATTCAAAGTCTTTACTCTAAACTGCTTTAAAATAACATTCTACTCTGCTAGAATTCTTCTGTTTTGTGTTAATCAAGATCTATGAAGAAAAGAAAGTGAACCTCCTCTCAACCTGATCTTGTGGGAGATCACACATACTGGCTTTGATGCCTGTTCAGAAGTTCCTGAAAGAGAAGAGGATGAACTCAGCTGAAAATGACAGGGAGATCCCCACGTGACTCTGTAATGGTATCATTAAAAAGGAGTGTTTAATCTCTGCAATCCCTGACTTTAAAATAGCCACTACTGTGTGAATCAGAAGGTGGAGAGACTCAGCACTGAGGAGCTCATGGTAGCAAAGATGAAGTATCTGTAAAGGATTAAAAAAAAAAACAAAACAAACTTGCTGCAAAGAATCTTTCCTTTGGTTTATCCTTGGCTCTGTTTTCCTTGAGGTTATTTCTTACCCATCCCCTTCCTGGACATAAAATACCTGCCACTGATATTTTCACCAGGCTTATAAGTTTTGGTGTGTGTTGGAATCCTCCTAGTCTCTGTGGAAACAAAGCAAACTGGGCAGGCAACTGGAGGAATTCTTATTACTGCTATTTCTTCAGTTTTGCCTACAGATGTCAGGCTATAAATGGGGTTGGGTGAGAAAGGAAGTCTGGATGAGAAGGGCTGCAGGGATGCCCTTTCCTGGCCCAGGTCAATTAGAGGCATAAAACCCATAACCCTAAACCCTGCTGGTTTGAAGTAGTTCCTGTTTGAGACATTTCTATTTCCAGGATCCCATTCTTTTCCCTCCAAATAGCCCCACCAGTGCCACATAATAGGAAACATGGATCGGTATAGCAATTACTGGTTAGCCCCAAACACAGGTCATTTATGACTTATCACTTATGTAGCACATATGACAAAGAATTCAGAGGACTCATGGTGATGTGCTATCACAGTGTGATACCCAGTTGTAAACCTGACCTTATGCCATCCATGTTGAGTGGAAGGAGCATTGGCGTTCACGGCATCAAAACAGGTTTCAAGGCTTGGCTCAATCATTTAATTTCCCTCATGCCTCGTTGTTATAAAATGGTGAAACCTCACCTGCGTAACAGAGCCTTAAGAGGGCTAAATGAGAATGGAAATGAAGGCTCTTCGTAACACAAATGCCACATATAAATGAGGTTCTGTCTGGGCCTACAGCCATTGGGATTTTAAGGATGGTCTTTACGAGTTTGGTGGAGTTCCTTATTGGTTCAAAATAGAGAGCCAGAGACAAATGGATATATCCCTGTATCTAGACCTCTGGATCTATTCAAAATATTTCTAAGTAGTTTGACCTCAAAGACTGACTGAGCTGGGAAACGGAGGTAATATGATGCCATCCCCTCCTTTCCTCTCAAATATAAAACGAAGAAATGAAAAATACTACCCCATCATCTATATCTACTTTCCATCTTCCCACCTCTTATCATTAGATTTCTTTTGCTTAAACACATGCTGTCTTCAGATTCAGACTAGGAGCAGAAATGCTGGCTCAGAAGACCACAATTGCAAATCTGGACTGGGGTGAGGGGGATACAGAGAGGGGAAGGATTTGGGGATAGAGAGAGGCCAAAAATACAGGCCTCTTCTTCTATTTTCCTCTAGACAGAATAATAAAACAAAATAAATTGAAAAGGTAAGTTTTAAAGACACTTAATGATAGGAAGTCACAGCGGTTAAAAAAAAATCAAGTTCTTTGTTAAAACAGCATTGTGATTGTGTTGAAATCAACCATTGTGTACCTCTGGAAAATAATTCCATGTTGCTGGAGAATAAATATAACCAGACAATTCTTAAATAGGACAAAGAACAAAAATCCAGCCAAACAAAACAACGAACATCTGCATAATATACCTAGAAATTTAAAAAATATCATTTCCTTTCTCTAAAAGGTGAGAAGTATCAGAAAAGCTGGTTTTCTAAGTCAACAGCAAAGATAACTGTTCCACTGGTCTTCCTTGCTAAGGGCAGGCCTGTTCCACATGTGAGGTTTTGTGTTCATCGGAATCTTCAACAACCAGCTCTGTTTCTGGTAGGCATTCAACAAATATTTGTTGAATCAGTTTCCTTAAACTTTGGAGGGTCTTAAGTGTGTGTGTGTGTGTGTCCGTCTGTGCCTCCCTCTGCCCAACTGTCTGTCTCTCTCTGTCTCTGGTTCCATGTATGTGTTGCTTTGGCTTGTGTGTATGTCTCTTTTTCTGTCTCTGTGTATGGCTGTGTATGTCTCTCTGGCTCAGGGTGTCACCCTGACCCTGTGTGTGTGTGTGTGTGTGTGCGCGCGCGCGCGCACGCGCGTGTGTGTGTGGGCGTCGCCCTGGCCCCACGTCTCTTTGTGTCTGGTAGAATAATGGTAATACTCGGGGTAGCTCAGCAGCTCTTCCATACACCTGGCTGGTCTCCCTCCAGGTCTAATGACTCAGCTGTTCTGCTGGAGCCTCCGAGTGGACTTCCTACTTGCCTCTCTCCTCCAGCCAATATATTCTCTGTTGACACTAGTAGGGTCTCAGTGAAATACAAATCTGATTATGCATTCAGGCACTATTTACTGAATTCCTGCTGCTGCCAGCCACTCCCCAAGGTTCTGAAGTCCCCCCTCAGCAACTTTCCATCATGTATGGCATTATGTGCTAGTCAGCCTCCTCTCCTGCCTCCCTTACCCAACCCACATGCTGCCTTTTCAGCCACACCAGAGTCCTTTGTGTTTCCCCAGAGTGGTATGCTGACTCATCCCTTCTTGTCTTTGTTCCTTCTGCAATGAAAACCCTTCCCCGTCTTGTTCACCTGAAGTATTCCCTTTATCCTGTAACACCCAGCTAGGGGGCTTTTCTGTAAAGGCTCCTCTGATCTCTTTTGTAACCCAGACAGAGGGCAGCACTGTACATGGTATGTCGTAGGGCTACAACCAGCACTTCTAGCACTTGCTTGTGGCACATAGGTCATATATACAGCACTGGATTGTAATGCTTTCTTTCCATTGCTGTCTCCCTGCCTGCAGTGCAAGCTCCCTGAGCATCTTGGCATGCCCAGCTCCATAAGAGGTATGTAATACACATTGGTTAAAAGAAGAGCAACATAGGTGTAACTTATGAAACCGGCTTCCCTGTGGATCTGCCTCCTGTACCTGTCTCTAAATGTTATTTTTTAGGGCCTTCTTCTCTTTTCATTCCACAGCTCTTTCCTAGGCAATCTCACCTAATCCTCTTACTTTGACACACCTACATGTTGCTAACTCCCCAAAATTTATCTCTAAAACCTCTCTTCCAGGTTCCTGCTCAGATATCTGACTATATACCTAGTTATCTCTTCCTGAATGTATCCCAGACACATCAAGCATAATATCCAACAATAAAATTATCTTTTCCTCAAATCCACCATTTGTTTTGTTAAGTGGTACCCAAAATCCAGACACCCCCCAAGCCAGAAATCACGGTTGTGTCTTTGAAATTTCCTTCTTCCTCAACCAAACATCCAGTTCATTGCCAAATCTAGTGCATTCTACCTCTAATTCTGACCTTGAATCTTCCTTCCTTCCTTCCTTGCCAGTGCTCCTCCTCTGCTCTCTTTCCTAGTCTACTACCGAGCCTCCTAACTGGTCTCTCTGCTACAATTCTGCCCCCTTCAATCTGCACTGCACAATGCAGACAAGCCATCTTTGGAAAAAAATGCAAATAGCATCCTGTTCCTCCTTGCTTGAAACTATTCAGTATCTTTTCATTCACGAAAAGATAAAATTCTTCAATTTCTTAGCATAACCTGCAAAACCCTATGCCAGTGGGCCCCTGCTTTCCTCTCCAGGCTTTTCTTGCACTCCTCACTTTTTATGCTGCAGACATACAGCCCAGAATTCTCCCTACCAAATGGAAACAGACACATAACAGAATTCAAATTCAGATTATACCAGTTACCAGGGAATGCAGATATTCCCTGATTAAATTATGGCTGCCAGTCATCACTCAAACTACAGAATTTGCTAATTAAGAGACAAAACAATAGGATATATGTGTAACCGAGCAGTACCTAAGGTGGGAAAGGAATATACCAACATATTTGTTTCAGTTAAAATTAGCTGGAATCATTTAAGGTATAGTTTATCCTGGGGAAAAAAATGGAATAGATTAAGTTATAATGGCTGTTCTAAGAGAAGTCTTTCTTGCCTGATGCACACTAACAACATATTGTCACTTTCTTCCAAGTCTCCTTCCAAGAGTCTCCCAGCACTTGATCATTGAAAATATATTACAAATACTAGAGCTTCAAATCTATACTTTAATAAACTACAAACCTAATTATATTTGAAAAACTGCCCCAAGGCCCTGTTGTACATTTCAACAAGGTATTTAACCAGCTTAATGCTTAAGGACATCACCTGACCAAAACTGTCCTACTCATGAATTTCACCAAAACAGTTTTCACACTTATCATAAATGAATGAATCACGTTATCAACATGCAAAACACATTTTATGATACATTGCCTTTTCTTTTCATTGCATTTCTTTTATTGCTTAGAGATTTTCCCCAGTGATAAGCTAAGACGATTTTCAAAAAAATGAATTGGAAAAGATAGCAACCTTTAAAATATCATTTCTCTCCACGGTGGAAAAGTTTCATCACTGTAGTCAGTGTTTTTAATAATCCAGATAAAAAGCAGTTATAGAAGGTTGGTAATTTCAAATCTAGTTCAGTGTCAGCAAAAACAAACCCCAAGTGGCCTGATTTTTATTACTTAGGGAAGCAGTATAGCATAATTTAATAGCTTTGGATTTGGGATTCAGAAAACCTAAGTTTGAATCACCTGGAAGCATAAATTTGGAAAGATAACTTCTCCGACCCTCAGTTTTCTCTGGATAATATTACATCTACTAGTAGGTTGGTGAGTTTAAATGACCTTAACTACCAGTAGTGTTTGACATGTGGCAGGGGTTAAAAATTGCAGCTTTAATGAACTGTAATGATGTAAAGCTTTCTAGCTTTCCTTGATCTTATTCACAAGGGAAAATGCCACAAGATGACTTTGGTATTCACATCACTGAGTTGTTGCAGTTAATATGGTGACTAATTCTATTGATTTCCCAAAGGATGTGGGTTTTCTGGAAAAGATAGGTTTATTTTATCATGGTTCACTTGAGAGTTTAGTGACTTTGGCATTACTACTACTGCCAACAATATTGTTTAACATCCTTTAGAGTTATCCTAGAATTCTGGGATTATTGTGGACCTATACAGCTTCCATTTATAATTCCATTCTAAAGGGAAAGAGCTTTCTGTCTAGCTATAGAATTTCTAACCATTCTGGGAAGCAAACACTAGTTCATTTTTGTATTTAGTAACTTACTCAAGTGTTTGTTGAGTGTGGACTATACACCATTCTAAGAGAAAACAGAAATGATCAAAAATATAAAATCCATGCCATTTGTCAGGGAGGCAATGCACATATATAACAAATAAGCAAATTATATATTCTGCAAGATGGTGAGGAGCACTATGGAGACTAGAAGGCAGGGAAGCTTTATATGGGGTGCCAGATGTGGGTCTTCTAATTTTAAATATGGTGGCCTCAGGGGGTGTAATTGAGAAGGTGACACTTGCATAAAGACATGAGGGAGATGAATGAGAAAGCCACAAGGGCCTTTTGGGGGAGAAACGTTCCAGGTAGAGGGAAGAACAAGAGCAAAGGCCGAGATGCAGGACTGTACCTGGTGACTGAGTAATAATGAAGAGGCAGTGTGATTGGAGAGGAATGAGCAAATGGAAGAACAGGGGCAGGCATCAGAAGCAGGGCCTTGAAGGCCATTATTAGGACTCTGGTTTTTTAATACAAGGGAGAAGGGAAGTCACCAGAGGGTCTTAAGTGAAGAAATAGTGTGATCTGAGCAGAATAAAGGAATTTGTTTATCCTTTTCATGCAGCAGGTAACCTCTTGCTCCTACAGTTTCTGCAGTCCACCTTGAGGGCTGGTCCCACAGCTGGTTCCCTCAAAACTCAAGCATCCAGTGGGCTCTTGGGGTCCCATGCAATATTTGGGTCACTATAACCCATCTCAATGTGGAGACTGTTTTATTGCAGTCCAAGAGAGTCTGGGGTAAAAGCTAGAAAGTCAGTTACATAGCACATGGACTATATTCTAGAAGTGTCTAAGAAATGGAAAATCAGGGGCGCCTGGGTGGCTCAGTCGTTAAGCGTCTGCCTTCGGCTCAGGTCATGGTCCCAGGGTCCTGGGATCGAGCCCCGCATCGGGCTCCCCGCTCCATGGGAAGCCTGCTTCTCCCTCTCCCACTCCCCCTGCTTGTATTTCCTCTCTCGCTGTGTCTCTCTCTGTCAAATAAATAAATAAAATCTTTAAAAAAAAAAAAAAAAAGAAATGGAAAATCAGAAAAAGCAAGCAGGTGTTGAGAGAATAAACATCAACTACCCATACCCCCCACCCCACAGCCCCTAACAACTACCATTTTACTTTCTATGAATCCACTTTAGGACTTTCATTTAAATGGAATCATTTTTCTTTTTCTGTTTATTTCACTTAGTAAAAAGTCTTCACGAGGGGGCGGAGCAAGATGGCGGAGGAGTAGGAGACCTGGATTTCATCTCCTCTCAGGAATTCAGCTGGATAGGGATCAAACCATTCTGAACACCTACAAACCCAACAGGAGATCGAAGAAAGGAATAGCAACAACTCTCTCATCAGAAAAGCGACCACTTTCTGGAAGGTAGGACGTGCGGAGAAGTGAATCCGAGGCGATATTCGGGAGGATAGACGGCAGGGGAGGGGCCTCTGTCGGCCGCTTCTGGCAAGTGATAGAACCACGGAGCACAAAATCGGAACTTTTAAGTCTGCTCCGCCGAGGGACGTCACTCTGGTGGCTAAGCGGGGGGTGGAACCCTCTGGGACAGTGTGGTCTCAGGACCCTTGGGGTCACAGAAAGACCGGGGGTGCCTGAGTGCGGCAGAGCTCCCAGGTATCGGAGCAGGGAAGCCGGCTGCAGAGGCGGAGCCCAGGCGCGGGCTCTCAGCTCGGGGTTGCCATAAACTGTGATCCGCG
>NC_138372.1:112733340-112773619 GCF_054177405.1 Leptonychotes weddellii | reverse complement strand
ACACTGTTTTCCAAAGTGGCTGTACCAACTTGCATTCCCATCAACAGTGTAAGAGGGTTCCCCTTTCTCCACAACCTCTCCAGCATTTGTTGTTTCTTGCCCTGTCCATTTTTGCCATTCTAAGTGGTGTAAGGTGGTATCTCAGTGTGGTTTTGATTTGGATTTCCCTGATGGCTAATGATGATGAGTATTTTTTCATGTGTCTGTTAGCCATTTGTATGTCTTCTTCAGAGAAGTGTCTGTTCATGTCTTTTGCCCACTTTTTGACTTGATTATTTGTTTTTTGGGTGTTGAGTTTGAGAAGTTCTTTATAGATCTTGGATACCAGCCCTTTATCTGTAGTGTCATTTGCAAGTATCGTCTCCCATTCTGTGGGTTGCCTCTTTGTTTTGTTGACTGTTTCCTTTGCTGTGCAGAAGCTTTTTATCTTGAGGAAGTCCCAAAAGTTCATTTTTGCTTTTGTTTCACTAGCTTTTGGAGATGTATCTTGAAAGAAGTTGCTGTGACCAATGTCAAAGAGGTTATTGCCTATGTTCTCCTCTAGGAGTTTGATGGATTCCTGTCTCACATTATCTAAGGCCATACCACCCTGAACACGCCCGATCTCATCAGTGTTTTATAGTTTTCAGAGAATAGGTCTTTCACCTCCATGGTTAAGTTTATTCCTAGGTGTTTTATTCTCTTTGGTGCAACTGTAATGAAATTATTTCCCTTTTTCTTTTCTTTTTAAATTAGGCTCCATGCCCAGTGTAGAGCCCAGTGCAGAACTTGAACTCATGATCCTGAGATCAAGACCTGAACTGAGATCAACAGCTAGACGCTCAACCAGCTAAGCCACTCAGGCATCCATGAAATTATTTTCTTAATTTCTCCTGCTACTTCATTATCAGTGTATAGAAACGCTGCCAATTTCTGGGTATTAATTTTGTATCCTGCAACTTTACTGAATTTATTTATCAGTTCTTACAGGTTTTTTTTTTTATAAGAGTCTTTGGGGTTTTCTATGTATAGTATCATGTCATCTGCAAATAGTGATAGTTTAATTTTTTTACCAATATGAATATCTATCTTGTCTGACTTCTGCATCTAAAATTTCTAGTACTATGTCAGATAAAAGTGGTGAGACACATCCTTGTTATGTTCCTGATCTTAGGGGGAAAACTGTTTTTCACCATTTAGTATAATGTTAGCTGTGGGCTTTTCATGTATGGTGTTTATAATGTTGAAGTATGTGGCCCTGTGCACATTTTGTTGAGGTTTTTTTTTTTTTTATCATTTAAAGGTGGTGTATTTAGTCAGATTTTTTTTTTCTGAATCTATTGAGAAAATTATATGGTTTTTATATTTTCTCTTCTTAATGATATATATCACATTTTTATATATCGAATATTAATTCATCCTTTTATCTCTGGAATAAATCTCACTTGATTCTTTTGTATTGTGAATTCACTTTACTAATATTTTCTTGAATGTTTTTTCATCTGTATTCATCAGAGATATTGGCCTGTAGTTTTCTTTTTTTGTAATGTATTTGCCTAGTTTGGGGATCAGGGTAATGCTGGCCTCATAAAATGAATTTGGAAGTTTTCCTTCCTCTTCCATTTTTTGGAATAGTTTGAGAAGAATAGGTATTAACTTTTCTTTTAATGTTTGATAGAATTAACCTGTGAAGCTATTTGGTCCTGGACTTTTGTTTGGAGTTTTTTATTACTTATTGATTTTTTTTTTTTTTCCTAGTAATCAGTCTGTTCAGATTTTCTATTTCTTCCCAATTTAGTTCTGGAAGATTGGATGTTTCCAGGAATTTATCCATTTCTTCTAGGTTTTCCAATTTGTTGGCATATCATTTTTCATAGTATTTTATAATCCTTTTTATTTCTGTAGTGTTGGTGCTTTTTCCTCTTACATTTCTGATTTTTTTTTTAGAATGCATCTTTCAACTAACATCTTTCTTAAAATTTTTTATTTAAACTCAATTTAGTTAACATGTACTGTATTATTAGTTTCAGGGGTAGAATTTAGTGATTCATCAGTTGTCATTTCTGATTTTGAGTTGTCTCTTTTTTTTTCTTCATGAATTTGGCTATAGCTTTACCAATTTTTCTTTTATCTTTCCAAAGAATCACCTCTTGGTTTCATTGATCTTTTCTCTTAGTTTTGTTTCGTTTTTTGTTTTTGCTTGTTTAGTGTCTATTTCATTCATTTCTACTCTAATATTTATTATTTCTTTCATTCTAGTTCCTTTAGTTATAAGGTTAAATTGTTCATTTGAAATTGTCTCATTTCTTGATGTATGCCTGGATTGCTATAAACTTCACTCTTAGAACTGCTTTTTCTGTGTCCCAGAATTTGGACCATTGTGTTTCCATTTTTATTTGCCTCCATGTATTTTTTAAATTTTTTTCTTTGATTTCATTCACCCATTGGTTGTTTAATAGCATGTTTAGCCTCCACATGTTTGTGTTTTTTCCAATTTTCTTCTTGTAATTAATTTCTAGTTTCATACCGTTGTGGTTGAAAAAGGTGCTTGATATAATTTTAATACTCATCACTTGTTTTGTGGCCTAATACATAATCTATCTTGGAGAATGGTCATATGCACTTGAAAAGAATGCATATTCTGTCTTTGGATGGAATGTTCTGTATATATCTGTTAAGTCTATCTGGTCTAATGTGTCATTCAAAGCTCCTGTTTTGTTTTGTTTTTTAAGGAATCCATCATATCTTTTTTTTATTTTATTATGTTAATCACCATACATTACAGCATTAGTTTTTGATGTGGTGTTCCATGATTCATTGCTTGCATATAACACCCAGTGCTCCATTCAATACGTGCCCTCTTTAATACCCATCACCAGGCTAACCCATCCCCCCACCCCCCTCCCCTCTAGAACCCTCAGTTTGTTTCTCAGATTGATTCCTGCCTGGCTAATCTATCCACTGTTGTAAATGGGGTGTTCAAGTCCCCTACTATTATAGTATTACTGCCTTTATGTCTATTAATATTTGCTTTATATATTTTGGTGCTCCTATTTTGGATGCATAGATATCCACAAGTGTTATATCATCTTGTTGAATTGATTCACTTATCATATAAGGCCTTCTTTGTCTCTTGCTATAGTCTTTGTTTTAAATTCTGTTTCTGCTGTTATAATTATAGCTACTTCAGCTTTTTTTGTTTCCATTTTCATGGAATATCTTTTTCCATTCCTTCACTTTCAGTCTGTATGTGTCTTTAGGTCTGAAGTGATTCTCTTATAAGGCAATCTATTGATGGATCTTGTTTTTGTTTTGTTTTGTTTTAATCCATTCAGTCATTCTGTCTTTTGATTGGAGGATTTAGTCCATTTAAAGTAATTTTTGATAGGTCTGTGATCATTATTTTGTTAATTGTTTTCTGGGTGTTTTATAGTTCTTCTCTGTTTCTTTCTTCCTTTCTTGCTTTCTTCCCCTGTGTTTTGATGACTTTCTTTAGTGTTATGTTGGCTTCTTTTATCTTTTTTTAATATATCTCCTCTAGGTTTTTGATTTATGGTTACCATGGGATTCATGTATAACATCATATGTTATAGCGTATAGCAGTTCATATTAAGTTGATGGTCAAACTTAAGTTCAAACTTAAGTTTGAACCCATTCTAAAAGTACTACACTTTTACTACCCCCCCAACCATGTTTTATATTTGTGATGTCATAATTTACATCTTAATTTGTATCCTTTGTATATATAATTGATTTCCTATTTTTGTGTTTTAATCTTCATACTGGCTTTATAAATGATTGATCTACATTTACTATATGCTTGCTTTTACCTGTGTAACTTTTTTCTTTCATAATTATTTTTTTACTTCTAGTTATGATCTTTTCCTTCCACTTAAAGAATTCCCTTTAACATTTCTTGTAAGGCTGGTTTAGTGGTGATGAACTTCTTCAACTTTTTGGGGGGAAACTCTATCCCTCCTATGTTGAATGATAACCTTTCTGGGTAGAATATTCTTGGTTATATTTTTTCCTTTTCAGTAGTTTGAATATATCATGCCACTTTCTTCTGGCCTGCAAGATTTCTGCTGAAAAAATCAACTGATAGCCTTATGGGGTTTCCTTGGTGCGTAACTTTGCTTTTATCTTGCTCTTTTTAAAATTCTTTATCTTTAGTTTTTGCAATTTTAATTATTATGTGTCTTGGTGCGAATCTCCTTTGGTTTATCTTGTTAGGAGCTCCCTGTGTTTCCTGGACCTGGATATCTGTTTCCCCTCTCCAGATGAGGGCATTTTTCAGCTATTATTTCTTCAAATAAATTTATGCCCCCTTCTTTCTGTCTTCTTCTGGGAGCACTGTAAGGCAAACTTAGTCTCAGTGGTCCCTTAACCTATTACCATTTTTTATTATTTTTTCTTTTTGCTATTCAGCTTGAGTGCTCTCCATTACCCTATCTTTTCAGATCACTGATCCATTCTTCTACATCCTTTAATCTGCTGTTGTTTTCCTGTAGTATATATTTTCATTTCAGCTGTCGTATTTTTGAGCTCTGACTTGTTCTTTTTTACATTTTCTATCTCTGTTGAAGTTTTTAGTACATTAATCCACTCTTCTCTCAAGTCCGGTGAGTATCTTTATGACCATTACTTTGAACTATTTATCAGACATATTTCTTACCTCCATTTCATTTAGCTTTTTTTTTCCTGTGATATTGTCCTGTTCTTTCATTCATGGCATAATCCTTGGTCTCTGTTTTGTCTAACCCTGTTTCTATGTATTAGGTCAGCTATATGTCCTGGTCTTGAAATTAGTTGCCTTGTGCAGAAGAGGTCCTGTGGTGTCCTGTAGCACAATACCCCCTCATCTCCAGAACTGGGCACTCCTGGGGTGTGTTATGTATGGACTGCCTGCTACTTCCTATTGTGGCTGAGCTGTGGATGCTGTGGGCATGCTGATAGGTGGGACTGGACCTCAGCACAGCTGGCTGCAATGACCCACTTTCCCTGCTCCTGGCACGCTGGGCAGGGTTGCTACCTGAGCTTTCAAAGCTTATGGGCTCACTGGTGGGTGGAGCCTGGCTGCAATTAGCCACTCTGACAGCTGTGGGCACACCAGAGCAGAGGGCTTGTTCACTGCATAGCCAGCTAAGAGATCCAGCTGCAGGAAATGTGAGGGCACTGGTGTCTGGGGTTATCTTCCCTGCACCATCCCCAGGGCAGGAATCACTTTGGAGGGTTGCCATTCCTAGCTGGGGTTGCCTGCCAGATGTGATTGGGCAGGAACTGCTTTGGAGGGAGTACCTGGTGGGTTGGGTGGAGCAGGTTCAGAGGGAATGTGGGGGAACATGGGGTATTAGTAACGGAAGTGGAAAGTGTTAGAACTGGCTCCTATGAGCATCCAATTATCTAGGCTAGGGGAGAGCAAGAAAAAAAAGCCCATCCAGCCCTGCACTTTTGTTCTAGAGAAATCTGTAGCTTCCTACTTTTCTGACACACATCCTAAAATAGTAAAAAAAATGTCCTTATATCCCAGGTGCTTTTCAAACTGCTGCTTCTGTGCTATGTCTTAGACTGGCTCTTTAAGGGTGGGGACTTGGTCTTCTATCACACTCTGACTCTCCCAAGGTGAGCACTACTGATTTTCAAAGTCAGACATCAGGGACTTGTCTTCCCAGTGTGGGTCCCCAGGGCTATGGGTGTGATGGGGGAGTGGGGTCTAATTCCCTTGCTTTTCTCTGCTTGTGATGTCCCTCCTGTTTGTGGTTAGTAGCACTGGGGGTTTGGTTCCTGACTGTGTCTCCACCACCCCTACCCTCTTTGAGGTGGCCTTCTCTATGCCTAGCTATAGAAGATCTGTTCTGCCAGTCTCAAGGTATTTCAACAGTTAGTTAAAATATATGTAATTGTTGCCTTGGTGGGTCTGTGGGACAAGGTGAGCTTAGGGTCCTCCTATTCTGCCATCTTTCCTGTACTCCCCTAGCTTGTGGTTTCAAATTCCCAGTGATGATTACATTTTTTCCTCTATCCACAACCAAGTCCATGACTGAGAAGTTTCCCCACTCTCCTTTCACAGGGCATTTTTCTAATCATCTTTTCCTTGAGGTTGTTATCTTTAAGACTTTCTGTGACCATCTCTGATCTGAATTCCCACCTTGCTCAGACTCTGGGCCATCAGAGACTATTAAGATGCCCATCAGTCAGGGTAACCACTGGTCTCAGTATTAGCTTATGTGAGCATTTTTGCCCTCTCAGGCCTTCCCTTACTCTATTGCCACCCTGCCCATGCATGTTAAAAGATACACCACACACAAACATACATATTCCAGTATTACTAAGTGTTTTATCCTAGAAGGTGATTTCAGGATTTTTTTGCCCAAGAAATTATGCTGACAGATTCCCATGTGAATATTACACTCAAATTTCAAAATCACTAGACTATATATGTCAATGGTTTTCAGTCCACTGGGGCCCTAATCTTAGTTTCAAGTATCAGAGTTTTTCCATAAGGTTTTCTCTGATCACTCTCTAATCCTTTTTTATATACATTTCCTATATAATGTATAAAATATTGATCATATGCTACCTTATAATAATATAAGGTATTGCTTGTGCCTTATGAACCCATCTTTGGAGTTCTTTCCTTATGCTTTGCAGCTCCTTTCCTTTTTCCTCCCCACCAGAGACTTGCATGGAATAATGGCTACAAAAGTATCTGTCGGATGAATGCTTTGTTCTCCATTGTGGTAACAGTTTTCTCAGATTGAGTCCTATCTGAAATACTACAAGAAGTACTAAATTGAAGTATCATATAATGATTTGACACAATGCATAGCAAATTCTTGAGACACAGTGAAGGTAATATCTTACTGTAAAAAATTAATGGCAGTGTTGCATTTTATTGCTTTTCTCCTCTCTGACCTGTAGTAATGGGAGAACAAGAAATTCTCAAACCTTACCATGGAAGCCAATTTCAGAAATTTAAAAGATGATGCAGTTTACAGAAAGCCAATTTTAATTCAATTCAACAAATATTTATTGATCCTCCTTTATGTGTGGGATATCATGGTAGGTGTTCAACCTCTTGAGAAAATGTTATAAAGTGAATATATCAGTAAGGCTTTTTGAAGGCTATGTGTTTTTCTTTTCTCTGCTGTTAACATACTGCAGCAACCAAAAAAGAAGAAGAAAGTGATCACTTCCATCTAATCCAAAAGAAATCTAAATCCTTATGTCCTAAGCAAACTGCCACAGGGAGCTTCTTCATGTTCTGAGTACTTTATATTGCAACTATAAACCATGACCAAAGAAGAGAAGAATCCATTTAGCTCTCTAAAGTATTCTCTGCCAAGTTATCTCTTATTTATTGCTTCTTAATGAAATTTTTTGTGTGCATTAAGACATGATCTTTCAACAAAGAAAATGCAGCACTGAGACCCAAGCACTTTATAATATAGAATCTACATGTGAACATTAATTTCTCTAGGTGGGATTATCTAATGGATTTCTTTGTGCTCAGACATGCGATTTTTTTTTTTAAGTGAACATCCTATTATTAACTCTTCCATGGGATGCAAGCTTTCAGAAAATTCAGCAAATATTTTAAACTGTCCTATTTTTCTTGTGAATAGGAGATGAGTTTTAGCTACTGATTATTATCCTAGTTTTCCCTTCCCTTCTGAAAGCACACACAGAGTGGCCATCAAAATCAAAGGAGTATTTTAGAGAAAGGTGTTCAGGGAGGAAAGAAAGAACACAGATGTGTTTTTCCACCTGTGAAGACTTTGATTTAACAGTAAATTTAGTTACTCCATAGTTTCCTTATCTCATTCCTTAAAAATAACTAAGTAAAATTACCATTATTGTGCAGGGTGCTTTTGGTTACAAGTAGGACAGCTTGACTCAAACTGGCCTATACAATAAAATTTTTACATTACATAACAGGAGGTCCAGAGGTAGGAGAGGTAGGACTAGCTTAATTGCTTGATTCAACAAGACCACTGAATACCCAGGTTCATTCTTCCTCCCCACTCAACAGTCCACAGAATCTGCTTCACCCTACAGCTCATTCCCTTCCTAATTACAGGCTGCCAGTGGCAAGCACAGTTATTCATTTCCTTGTTTACATTTGACAGGAGAATGAATACCCCCCTACCCACCATGCAATAATAATCCTGCCCTTAAATTTGGGCAATTCATAATACATGTCAATCTCCACACTAACCAAGGTTGCTAGGGAGATATACAAGCTCTGATTGGCTGATCAAGACCCATTCCTGATGAAGGGATGGGGTGAATATCAGAGCAAACCCCTTCTGCTAGGGTCTTAAGAAGGGGAAAGTGGATTTGGAGGAGCAGCCAATAGCATCCACAACAGTCATCTAATCTTATACCTTCTGAAGAATAGCATTAGATCTCCTTTTCTGTATCTGGGTAAATTGTGCCTTTAAAAGTATTGAAACTGTGCAGCTTGTACCAATAGAATATCTATACAGAACTTACTCTGAAATTTTCCATTTTTATTTTATATAAAGTGTCCCGTTTGTCAATAGCTGTTGTAGAAAATACCATCTAATGTGTGTGATACATAGATGCCAAAGAGCTGCCTGAGAAGAGAGGAAATAGTTCGAAATTAAGAAACTGATCAATGATTAGATTCAAATACCTATGGAAAGGTCAAGAAACAAAAACACCAGGAACAACAAAAAATGGTTAAATAGATCCATAATAAAATAATGTTTTATTGTTTCTAATGTTCACAATGAAACATACTTGGAGAAGTATCTGCTCTCAGCTCTCTAAGTTCTACCGAATGAGAAAATATTTTTCCTGTAGACATAATAGCAGAAGTTACTATGCATTGAGAGGCTATAACAAGTTAAGCATTTCCCAAACAATATCTCATTGGTACTATGACTATAAGCCCATCACTGTCAGAAACTGCTATATCCCTAGCACCTACTGCCATGCCTGGCATATAATGTAATTTTAACAAATGTGTCTGAATGAAATAATTCTCACAAAAATCCTATACAACAGTATATTGCTGTTTCCTCAATTTAAGGATTAGGAATCATTGGCTCTAAATGTTTAAGCAATTTGGTCAAGTGATAGAGTACAGATTAAAATCCAGCCTTACTCTCTTTTTTCCCTACCTGAAGAGGAAATAGATGGGAGAAGGTAAATCCAGTGACTTGGAGATCAGATACTTTTTTTTTTTATTAAGTTTAAATATTCTTAGCACTAGTACATTTGTTAGGTTTTAAAAAAAGACATGCTCCAGATACATCAGATGATAGCAGTTTATTATAAGAAATACAAGGAAGAAATGGAGACTATTTCCAAACTGGCCCCTGGAGCCCGAAGGATCCTTTACAAAGGGCAGTGTGTCCAGTGCCTATGATCCCTGCTTGAGAACCTTGCCATTGTGGTAATTGAGCTATTACCTGTATCTAATGATGTTGCTCCTGATACTGCAAAATGATTTTTTTTTTCATTATTTCAAGTGTAAACTCCCAAAGATCTGACTAGATCAGCAGTCAGTCACTGTCCAGGGGAGTGAGCCCAACTGGGCAGAACTCACTTGTCATTCTACCTGACTGCCTTTAAGCTGGATGTCAAATTAGGTGTGGTTACATGGGAAGGAGTTACAAGATACCAGGCAAATGATACCTCAAAGTAAGACTGTGGACAAGTTGTGCATTCTTAAGCTATCCAGGATGTCTGCTACAAGTAGTTTCCTCTTAAAAGAATCTTACTCATTTTACTCAACATATTAGAGTCTAATAGAACATAGAAGACTGAGTTGTTATAGTCAGGAACCCTAAAGTATAAATATTGGATAAAGTGAAAATATACCAAAAATGCAAAAACTTCATAGGATCAAACATCTATATAGCCTTTACTCTGTGTGAGGTGTTATTCTAAGCACTTAACATGTGTACTCCTTTAATCCTCACAATAACCCATGAATTAAGTACCAGTAACCCCAATCTATAGATAGAGGGGCTGAGGCACAGAGAGGTGAAAAACATTGCCTGAAGTCCCATAACTAGTGCCGGCAACTTGTCTCCAGAGTACGGACTTTTACCACCCTGTCATTTGTTTTAGTAGATAACTGAACTTTGTAGGAAGACAGGGAAATTTCCAGATGCCAAACATTTGGAGGCAAAAAGCAAAAGCTAAAGTAGAAAGAAAAAGCTGATACCCTATGGTTCTGGGAGTCAGGATTATGAAAAGGGACTGTCAGGTCTGAGGCTGGGATTCCAATGCCTGTAACAGGAAGACATGGAGAGCTTACAAGCAAGTTTATAAAAAGAAAGGGAACTTTAAAAGTGTGGAGAAGAACTCCCTATAGCTGGAGAAATGGGGGGAGGTTTTAGTCTACTAGAGATTTGGGTGATGGGAGATCACTGAAAAGTAGATACCCCAGGTCTCTACCATGTATGGGTGTGGGCTCCTAATTTACACTCTGCATGATCTAGAAATTGCAGGTAAAACATAAACCTATTCCTAGACCCTCAAGACAAGCTTTGGACTACTCTATAGAGACCCTCTCACAGGACTCCCACAGAATAAACCAAAATGTATTGAGTTCCTGTTCATACAGAGTTTAGAGCTTAGTAGGAAATAAAGACACTAAACAAATTACAGTGAGTGCAATGAGTGTTTTGATAGGAAATGTATGCACTGTTGGGAGAATTTAGAAACAAAGTGACTAAAGTCATTCAAATATCAAGGAATGGCTGAGGACACAGCCATCAAGCTGCCATCTTCAGTGTGTGTATTAGTTTGCTAGGGCTGTGATAACAAAGTACCACAGACTGGGTGATTTAAGCCACAGGAACTTATTTTCTCACAGTTCTGGTACTGGAAGTCTGAGAGCATGGTGTCAGCACAGTTAATTTCTTCTGAGGCCTTTCTTCTTAGCTTGCAGATGGCCACCTTCTCCCTGTGTCTTCATGGTGTTTTCCCTTTGTGCAGGTCTGTGCCCCAATTCCCTCCTTTTCTAAGGAAACCAGTCAAACAGGATTAGGGCTCAACCCAATGACCTCAGTTTAACTTAATTACCTCTTTAAAGACCTTATCTCCAAATATAGTCACATTCAGAGATACTGGAGGTTAGGACTTCAACATATGAATTTTGAAGGAACCCAGTTCAGATATCCACTTAGACACAATGTACAACAAGAATTCTAGGTGATTTTAACAAAACATGGAGCAAAAAAGAAAAACGGAGGAGGAGGATGAAAAAAATAAGATCTTGTTCAAGGGGGGAAAATACAAAGACTTAATTCTGGACATGAAGTATTTTAAAGTAAGTTTGTAAATCTTATAAGAAATCACTAAAAAAATAGACATAAGATGCATAGCTTGCACAGTACTAGATAAGAAAAATTGGCAGAGAATTAACTCCAAGAAAGAAGGAAAGGAGAAAAGGCAAGAACCCATGACAAAAAATAAAATAAAAACCACATATGTATACATGATCTAATACTAGATAATGTATGTGCCTTACATTTTTATACATATTAAATTTATATTATAAAAAAGAGGGGCACCTGAGTGGCTCAGTTGGTTGAGCATCCGACTTTTGATTTTGGCTTGGGTCACAATCTCAGGATCATGAGACTGAGCCCCAAGTGGGGCTCTATGCTGAGGGTGGAGCCTGCTTGAGATTCTCTGTCTGCCACCCTCTGCACCCCCCACCCTGCTTGTGCTCTCTATCTCCAAAAAATATATAAATAAATAAAGTAACAATTAATGTGAATAAGTAAAATTCTCTAGTCAAAAGTCAGAAAAATCTTACTAAATTTTTAAAAATTTAGTCTAGCATTATGATGTTTCCAAGAAACTCATCTGTAAAAAAAAAAAAAAAAAGAAAAAGCATAAGAAAGACATAGGCAAAACTGTCCCAGCCAATCATTTGGCAAAAAAAGAATTTAAAGAGCATTAAATGAGCTATAGAAGGATTTTTATAGAGACATTTTAGGATAAAAGCTTTATTCCATCCAGAAGATACAGTAGTCGTGAACTTATATATACCTACATATCAAAATATGTGAATTAAGAGTTTTTAAATTAAACTGACAAATCCAAAATCACAGTAGGTATATTAAATAAAATTCTATCAAAAATTGTCAAATTTAATAGACAATAAGGATAGAAGATCTAAATAACATAATTAAACATATTTAAAAGGTATATGTAGAATTTAACATTCTTCAAAATAACTCTTTTGTTCTCTTTAGAGAAACTAAAAACCACAATTATCCCATTTACAATTGCATCAAAAAGAATAAAATGCCTATAAATCAAGTTAACCAAGGAGGTGAAAGATATATAATGAAAACTATAAGACATTAATGAAAGAATTTGAATAAGACACAAATAAGTGGAAAGGCATTCCATGTAAATGGATTGGAAGGTTTAATATTGTCAAAATGTCCATACTTCCCAAAGCAATCTACAGATTCAGTGCAATCCCTATCAAAACACCAATGGTATTTTTCACAGAAATAGAACAAAAAAATCCTAAAAACTGTATGAAATGAGACCTGAAAGAGCTAAAGTAATTTTGAGAAATAAGAACAAGGCTGGAGGCATCATATTCTCTGATTTCAAAGTATACCACAAAGCTATAGTAATCAAAACAGCATAGTATTGGCATAAAAACCACATACATCAATAGGACAAAATAGAGCACCCAGAAATAACCCTACACATATATGGTCAATCAATTATGACAAAGTAACCAAGAATATACAATGGGGAAAGCGCCGTCTCTTCAATAAATAGTGTTGGGAAAATTGGACAGCCACATGCAAAAGAATGAAACTGGATCACTGTCTTAAACCATACATGAAAATTAACTTGAATTAAAAGTGTAAATATAAGACCTGAAAGCATAAGACTCCTGAAAGGAAACATAGTAAGGCTTTTGACATAGGTCTTGGTGATGATTTTTTGAATCTGATCCCAAAAGCAAAAATAAACAAAGGGGGGTTACATCAAATGGAGCTTTTGCACAGTAAAGAAAAGCATCAACAAAAGGAAAAGTCAACCTACCAAATGAGAGAAATATATTTGCAAACCACCTGTCCCATGAGTAGCTAGTATGCAAAACATATAAAGAATTCATACATTTCAATAGCCAAAAACTAACTAAAAAATGGGCAGAAAATCTAAATAGACATTTTTTCCAAAGAAGATATACAGATAGCCAACAAGCACATGAAAAGGTGCTCAACATCATTAATAATCAGGGTAATGCAAATCAAAACCAAAATGAAATCTCACCCCCCTTCTGTTAGAATGACTATCATCAAAAATATAAGTGTTGGCAAGGATGTGGAAAAAAAGGAAGCCCTTATGCACTGATGGTGGGGAGTATAAATTGATACAAGCACTATGGAAAACAGTATGGAGGTTCTTTTTAAAAAGTAGAGCTACGATATGATCCAACAATTCCACTTCTGGATGTTTATCAAGAGAAAAAGAAAACACTAACTCAAAAAGATATCTACACCCCATGTTTACTGCAGCATTATTTACAATAGCCAAGATACTGAAACAACCTAGGGACCATCAATGAATGAATGGATAAAGAAATTGTAATACACACACACACACACACACACACACAATGGAGGATTATTAAGCCATAAAAAAAATGAAATCTTGCCATTTGTGCCGTGAATGAACCCTGAGGGCATTGTATTAAGTGAAATAAGTCAGAGAAAGACAAATACTATGTGATCTCTCTTATATATGAAACCTAAAAAACCTTCGGGAACAGATTGGTGGCTGTCAGAGGCAAGGGATGGGATCTGGGAGAAATGGGTGACTTTTTTTTTAATTTAAATAAGTTGAGGAGCGCCTGGATGGCTAAGTCGGTTAAGTGTCTGCCTTTGGCTCAGGTCATGATCCCAGGGTCCTGGGATCGAGCCCCACATTGGGCTCCCTGCTCAGTGGGGAGCCTACTTCTCCCTTTCCCACTTAACCTGATTGTGTTCTCTCTCTTGCTGTCTCTGTCAAATAAATAAAAGCTTCAAAAAAAAATAAGTTGAATTACAAAAACCTGAAATCACCAACTTAGATCTGAATATTAATAAAAATATCCCCTATTAAAGCTAGAGTAACAAAGTAGATCTAAAGAAAGAAGTACATAATTCATAAAGATAGAAGTAGAAATTATATATATACACAAACATAACTTATCAATAAAAGCAATGATTTTTAAAAAACAAAATCTTTGGAAAGTCTGATTAAAGAATTTATATTTAAAACCACAAATAACATTAAGACATAGAAAGGGGACAAAGCTACAGATAAGTTATAAGACACTGCAGTTAAGTTTTTATAATTTATATAAACAAATGGATGGTTTTCCAGGAAATGTAAATTACCAAAATTAACTCAAAAAGCCTGGAAGAAAACTGAATAGACCACAAAATAATTTAGAACCCCCAACTGCAAAAAAAAAAAAAAAAAAGTTGGTCCCACCTTGAATAATTTCATGGGCGTATTCTACGAAATAATCAGGGACATAGTTTCTGTGTCAATTTGTCGAAGCATATTACAAGGGTGGGAAATTTCCAGTTTCATGAGGATAGCTTAATGCGGATACCAACATCAAACAGGGGTGATTCAAAAAGAACATTTTTTTTGGTTTATAAAAAGTTTATTTTTTAAAATGTCTCCCTTATGAATATAGGCATAAACTTCAAAATAAGACATTGGCAAATAGAATCCAGCCATTTCTTTAAAAAAGTGTTTCAAAAGTAACATGTTAAGCGAAAAATAAAAGCAAATTAGTATTAGAAAATGCTATGAAACCGTCCCGTGTGTAAATGCAAAGGAGTCCGGAATGGGTCCCAAAAAATTAACAATGGCCACTAAGGGACAATGGGAGGTTTGGTGTGAAAGAGAACTGGAAGGGGAACTTTATTTTGTATCTGCGGTACTATTTTCATTTTTATAAGCATAGGTTTATAAACTGGTTCTCTAACTTACAAAGAAATTTAGAGTTTAATAATAGAATCAATTGTGAAAGTTCATGCCAAGACCCAGAAGGAAAAATCTGGAGCTTCAGATCTGTGTCTTTCCAAAGGAGTCTGAGGACTCTCCAGTTACCCATAAAACACATTCTTCCGTAGGTGTTGCCGTCGAGGCATAGCAATAAATATAGTAGGCATCAGCTTTGAGCAGCATGGTCTTAGAACTTTAAAACGGGAAGGCAACGGAATTAGTTTATTGCTCACTCCTTTGATGAGGAAACTGAAGCCCAGACAGATTGTAAAAGGTTAGAGAAGGTGCTCTCTTGCCAAATACTCTTCTCTGGGTGCATATGTTCTCATTATGCATTTAATAATACTTTTTAAATTGATTAAATGTGTTTAAAAGGGTCTTTCATGTGGTTGCTACTGTACGTTAGGATCAGTAATCAACTTGCAACTTGGTATTAGCATGATAGCAACATAACCTTATTTGTCCTGTAAGGCAAGCGGACAAAATATATCATGAGTGAATACATAATTACTGGGCAATTAGTTATCTGGAATATTCTGCATCTATATACCATTTTTAAACTGTGATTTAAAATGCCTATGTTCTCTATGAAAACTTTACATAGGTTCCCATAGAAATATCTGATTTACAAACACATACACATGTGAGCAGTGGTTGCCTAGTCAGCTCCCTAACCTCAACCCCTATGCAGATCTTTTTTTATTATTATGTCATGTTAATCACCATACATTACATCACTAGTTTTTGATGTAGTGTTCCATGATTCACTGCGTATAACACCCAGTGCTCCATGCAGTACATGCCCTCTTTAATACCCATCACCAGCTAACCCATCCTCCCACCCCTCTCCCTTCTAGAACCCTCAGTTTGTTTCTCAGAGTCCATAGTCTCTCATGGTTTGTCTCCCCCTCCGATTTCCCCCTATTGCAGATCTTTGATTCTCTCAACTTAATCACAAAGGGTAGCCAAGGGGTCTTAAATTGATGTTGCCACCTAGAGGTTGAAAAAAGCCATCAGTTATAAGGAAAGCCTTTCCACTCACCTTTGATAGTTGTACATAGCTAGTTTTTCTCTGAATTCCAGGAGCTACTGTACTTCCTGAAACCTTCCTGTGTGTATTACTGAATTATTGTTCGCCACTTCAAAAAAAGACTAGCTCTCAGATCTAGGGAGAGTGAGCTTTATGTTTGATGGAACAAATGGGGCCTTTGGGAAGCATTTGGTTTTGCATGCTGAATAGATTACTCTTGTTGGTTTTGGTTACTGGTTAGTCTAAGAAAATTTATGGGTTTACAAAATATAACATTACGTGGGTCTTCCTAAATAACTTTCCTTCTTCTCTGCTCTCTGATAAGTAATCAAACAGTAATAAACACATTTCTCAAGTCACACCTGAGAATTTCTACAAGTTGTGATGAAGTGAACTTCGTGTGATAAAAGTGACAAACCTGGGTTTGAGCAATCACTTTCAGAGGTAAAAATCCTAGGCATGGTCACCTTTTATCCTATACTCACAGAAGAGGAATCAATTGCCAGGTTGAATTATCCATCACTTAAAAAAAAAAAAAATCTTCCTATGGCTGTAAAACAGCTACAGATTGCTTCCTTTGCACTCTTGAGGAGCTGATAGGGCCCCAGATGGAGGTGTTTTTCAGCAAGCTGTCAAGTGATCCATCCCTCAAAAACAACCATATCACCCAGCGGAGTTGCCTTTCTCTGCCAAGAATTATATTGGGTCAGGTGGGAGAGGCCAGGATATGATGAATCCAGGAAAAATAAAGGACAGAGAATTGTGTACCAGAAATGAAAAAGAGAAAAGGTGTAAATTACATTTAAATTCTAAAGGTCATATTTGGAGTTGTTTCACAATGACTTGATGACTTTTTTCTTTGCCACTACTAAGAAAGTAGATTCTTTCTGGAAAAATAGACTTCATGGCATTGATACTGAGGGGTGCTTTTGTGTGATTCTGAGGAAACTAAAGTGACATATTACGAGAGTAGTGCCTGAGACATACTAAATTATCAAAAAACCAAGGTCCTTTTAATGCATAGGCCAAAAGAAGATATAACAGGATCATTTGAAATAACAAAGCTAAAGTGATTGGAAATGAACACACAGCCCTAACGAATAATTCTCCAACAAATCTGGAAGTCTCCCTTGGGGTTCAGTGACTTTCATATTAATCTTACCTAGCCTTGGACACTGCTATTCACCAAGTAGTAAAACCATGGGAAAGTATGCATAGTCCATTCTTACTCCAGTATACCTTTGAGGTTGAAGAGATAAGTTGTGGGTGAACTGCTAGAGTTTTTGTTATGTGCTGTGTGCGTGCATGTGTGCGTGTGTGTGTGTGTGTCTCTAGTATTAATCTACTTTATCTTCAGTCATTGTAAAATGTTGTAGAGGGTTATGAAAAATATTCCTGTTGTACTCTATTTAGTACAGGGAACTCTTACATTTCCTCTAGAAACCAATTATTCTCCTACATCAAAAACTAATGATGTATTGTATGGTGATTAACATAACATAATAAAATTTAAAAAAAAACAATTATTCTCAATAATATCCTTTATACCAATCCATTAATAAATACTTAATAACTACGCGCTATACAAAGCACATTGAACCATTTGTGATTATTATATACTAGAGTTGTGCTTTCCAACCTGTCCCCGTCATGACATAACTAAAAATAATAACAGCTGTCTGACAAACCTTGGGGGGAGGTCACCACTATAGAGAACTCTTTGGCAGATAGCATGACTCATCCAGTCATCTTAAACAATTCAAGATCTTTACTGAAAGAAACTTCTAGAGTGTTCAAATATAATTTCAGCTGTGGTACAATTTTAATGGCAGTACAAATTTTTAAATTTTTATCACTTAAAAATTTTTATAGCCATTGATATCTTGTGGCACACTTGAAACAGTTGGTGGCCCTCCAATTTGGCCCCACATGCACTTGGGAAGCTCTGTACTACAGAAATAAGATGGCCCATAGAGATGAGCTTATCTTTACTGTTCTCAGTGTAGGAAAAATCCAAACCAGAAATTTTCCATAGTGTATATGCTCTCTTATTGAAAGTCACATTCCTTTTCAGCATTAAGTTTTTAAAAAGAATATTTTTACTTCTGTCATCAGAAATTTCTTATTTGGTATCTGCTCTGAGCTATTCATGAAAGTCCTTGTTCCTGTTACCATTGTTTCTGTGTTTTTGGCCTTTCTCTGCTTAAGTGTGAATATGTAATCTTTAAAAGCTGATGGAAAAACACCCAATAGTCTTTTTTTTAATTTATTTTAAAGATTTTATTTATTTGACAGAGACACAGTGAGAGAGGGAACACAAGCAGGGGGAGTGGGAGAGGGAGAAGCAGGCTTCCCGAGGAGCAGGGAGCCCGATGTGGGGCTCGATCCCAGGACCCTGAGATCATGACCTGAGCCAAATGCAGACGCTTAACTACTGAGCCACCCAGGAGCCCAGGAAAAACCAATAGTCTTAAGGCAGGGGAAAAAAGACCAATGTGGGGCTCCTGGGTGGCCTAGGTATTGCTGGTATTGGTCCAGTCCAGAGTTTGCTGTTTTTCTTCCTAATTGCAAAGTTAGTTTTTTTTTTTTTTAAAGATTTTTTTATTTATTCATTTGAGACACAGAGATACAGAGAGAGAGAGAGAGAGGGAGGGAGAGAGCATGAGCAGGGAGAGAGGCAGAGGGAGAGGGAGAAGCAGGCTTCCCGCTGAGCAGGGAGCCCGATGTGGGACTCGATCCCAGGACGATGGGATCATGACCTGAGCTGAAGGCAGACGCTTAACCATCTGAGCCACCCAGGCGCCCCACAAAGTTAGTTTTTTAAAAGGTAAGCAGATAGAGCTAGCTAAACCCTTAGTTTTGAAAGGTAAATAACACCATTTCTTTCCTTTCTTATAGTGATAAGGTGATTCGACTTATTCCCAATACAGAAGAAGAAGCAAATGCACTGAAGAAAATATACCACCAACTTAAGGTAAGAGAGCTTCCACCACTTATCCCTTACACCTATAATGTGTTTACAGGGCTTTGCTGATGGGAGTTGAATAAGTGGAATTAATTAGCCAAGGGGAAAAAACATGCTAAGAGACAACTTGAAAGAGCTTTTAAAGGATAAGTTAGGTTATTCAAAATATGATGTATCTTACCCATTATCTATTTATGAGTTCATTTATTTTCCATCTCCCTTAGTAAGGGAGATGAGAGAGCTTCATGAGAGAGCTTTTGTCTACTTTTCTCATTGCTGTGATGTCAGTGTCAGGAATATCCTATAAGTTCAGTAAATGTTTTTTGTTGTTTTTAATGAATGAGTGAATTTTGTTTATAATTTTCCAGAGCTTCACTTTTCCTTCTTAAAATTTTCCTGCTGATCATCTATACTTCCATTCTAATTAAATTCAAGCAGAAGAGAATTGAGGAAAATAAAAGAAATTCAAGTTAATTAATTTTGGTATGTTTCAGTGGATCTGATAAGAAAATTCTATTGGCAAATGTTGAAGGGCTCTGATTATTCAATCTTCGGTGAATTTTGTGGATTTTAGAGATAGAGAATTTCCCATCTCCCTAATACTGAATATAATTGAGTGTTAGCTTTAGCTAGAAAGTTATGATGAGAAGTGTAGTGATGGGCTCTTTTCTAGGCCTACGGAGAACAGAGGTAAGGCCATAAAATATGGGGTGGTTTAGCTTCTTTTTGATGGTTGGCAAAACAGATTACCAAGAAGGCCTCCTTAATCTCCAAAATGGGATAGAAAAACATGTGTCCTAAATGCCTGGAGGACAGTCCTACCTGGAGAAGATGTTAGGGGGATAAGAGAAGAGAGACAGACTCAGTGGCTTCTGGAGATATTTGTAATTATCTAATTTTTGGTCTTTTATTTTTGGCTTGATTTTTGTCTTTGACATCTTTCCTTGAAATATTGAATGTACTTACAAATGAAGTATTGAACTTGGAGTTTATTCATTTCCTTTCTTTTTCCTCATTCCCAGCTTTTACACATGCACTGTCCAATTTAAGCTTGGGTCTCATTACAAGGACTCGAAGTGAAAATGCAGGAGCTCACCCCAAATTGTGATTGTATCCTGTACCAGAGAGACTGCTTACCAGACATTTCCTAAACCTCTTTTCCTTCTCAAAGGAATCTCTGCTTCGGGATACCAACATGAACTTTCCTATGATAATTAACCTCCTTATAGTCTTTTCAGCAGCAATATCTGAACACTATCTAAACAGCCCATCAGGGACTCAACATTTGCAAAGAAGCAAAGCAGTTTTCAAGTAGAAGCTCCCATCTCCATTAAAATTGTTTTTTAGAGACACCATTGGAAAAAACAAAATAGCTACTTTACACCATGGAGTCCAGTATTTCAGGAAACAAATATGCTTAACCAAGTATTGGGGAAAAAATACTTGTGAAAGAATCCACCCCCCAGACACACACACCATTTGTAAATACATTTACATGGTAGGTCTTACAAAGTTATAAAAATAAAATAGCATAGTTCTATATGTGATAAGCACTCGTCATTATCAAAAGTAGTAAAATTTCATCAGTGAGGACTGGGAGGGTTACTTAAAAACTCTTCTAAATCGTATATGGAACAAAACGATGTTGAGCATAGAAAGGACTGTGGACACTGATGAGAACACATTATATTGTGCTCTTTTCTGTACACACTTCTGTATACACTTAAAAAAAAAAAATCCTGCATATTTTCATTTAGTCCTTGAGGAAAGGTAGTAATCTGGGGGAGGAAATGGTTTGGATGTGAAGGAGCTTAGAGGATAACTAAGAGAAGGGAGGGAAAGGGGGCTGGTGAGGAAGAGGGGAGCAGAGTGAAGGGAAGCAAGGGAGTTAATATCAGAATGTTGACGATGCTCTAGTGGTTCCACACCAGAGAGAATTACATCCAGCCCCTCTGAGTCACACTGCACCAGTCGTAGTCTGAGTGCTTCCTATAAATTGTCTCCTTTTAACAACTCTATGAGGTGGGTACAGTTATTGCTATTTTACAGTGGAAGAAATTAGGAGAGGCAGAGGTTAAGTAACTTGCCCTAGGTCACAGTGTGGCATTGGAGCACACATCCAGACAGCTCCAAATCCTCTAGAAGCCACGTGAGGCCTGCTTCCTGCCTCTAGTCTGTTTACTCTGATCATTTTCCCAATGGAGAGGAATAAGGCCAAGTTTGCTGGGCAGTGGAGCCTAGACTCAATGTGTACATTGTCATGTTCTCATTTACTTTATTCCTTGAGTCACAAATACCACCCCCAGGTTCAGAGATTTGCAAGACTCACAATTCAGCCAATTATCCTACTCACAGCTATGATTTATTATAGCAAGCAGATACAAAGCAAAACCAGCAACGAGAAAAAGCACATAGCATGAAGTCCAGGAGAAACCAGGCACAGGCTTCCAAGTATTTCCCTGTGAAATTACACAGGATGTTCTAAATTCCCCCAACAAGGAGTTGTGATAACATACGTAAAATATTGTCTACCAGAGAAGCTCATTATAGACTGAATGCCCAGGGTTTTTATTGGAGCCTAGTCATGTAGGCCCCCTCTGCCAAGTACATACCAAAATTCCAGATTCTTCAAGGGAAAGCAGGTGTTCAGCATGAACTATATTGTTTGCACAGTTTAGGTATACAGTGAACCACTCTTCTCAGTTAGATTTCAGGAGGGATCCTACCACCCTAAGTTTCCAGATGCTAGCTAATGGCCACACTTGCAAGTAGGCCTTTCTAAGAACAGGAGTTTCAGGCCTGCTGTGCTAATTTTCCTGCACATTTCTTCATTTCTTTTTACCAAAGACAGAGTTTTATTGGGTTGAAATTTGAAGCACTGAGCTTAAATACATTTCTGTCTAAAAGCATCATGTTAACTGGTTGTCATTTTAAATTCAAATGATTTCATTGAGTGATCCACTTGTACCACTGAAATCAGGAATTCTGGCCAGGCAGAGAAAGCAGCCTACAGAGAAGTAAGATGACTGTCTGTCATCTAATGCCCTGTGGAGCTGATGGGATAGAATTGGCACTGTTGTTAACAGCTCCTTTGCACACCTCATGCACTGCCTCCAAGGGGAAGGGAGCTTTTAGTTGCTTCCTTTCCCTCATGCACAGTGTGGTAGGCAGAATTCTAAGATGGCACCAAAATTTCTGCCCCCTGGTGTATTCACCCTGCATAATCTCCCCTCTGAGTCTGGCCAGGGCCTGTGAATATGATGAGATAGTCATTTCCTTGATAGATTACTTTATGTGGCAGAAGGGAGATGACCTGGGGTGGGCCTCACCTGATCAGATGAGCCATTTAAAGGCAGAGTGATTCTGGGGTACCTGGGTGGCTCAGTCAGTCAAGTGTCTGACTGTTGATTTTGGCTCAGGTCATGATCTCAGGCTCATGCGATTTAGCCCTGCATTGGGCTCCATGCTCAGCAGGGAGTGTGCTTGGGATTCTCTCCCTCTGCTCATTCTCTCTCTCTCTGAAATAAATAAATCTTTAAAAAAAAAAAAAGCAAAGTATTTCCTCCAGCTGTTGATGGAGAAAGAAGTCAAAGAAGTGCTCCTCCTCCTGGTCTCAAAGAAGAATCAAACTGTCATGTTGTGAGCTGTCCATAGGAGCCATGTGATAAGAAATGCTGCTGGCCTTGAGGAGGTGAGAGCCACCCCCAGCTGATAAGCAGCAAGGATATGGGGATGTCAGTCCCACAACTACAAGGGATTGAATTCTTCCACAACCATCTGAGCTTGGAAGATGACCCTGGGGTCCAAATGAAATCACAGCCCAGCTGGTATCTTGCTTTTAGCCCAGTGAGACCCTGAAGAGAAAATCCAGGCAACTGTATCTGGACTTGTGATCTACAGAACTATGAGATGGTAAATGGCTGCTCAGTTTATGGTAATTTTCTCTGCAGCAATAGAAAAGCAACAGAAATACAACAGAAATAGAAAAGCAATAGGAAAACCATTCACATGGTAAGGTAACAACCCTACATCCTGGCCTTTTGATGGCTCTTAGTTTAATAGCATATATGGATGCTTTAAGTTAATTTTTCTGACTTCATTGGCTATAACTAAACATCTTTGGAAAAGTGAAAAGTGAATGGGATTCATGCCTAGGCTATAAATTCACACTGTATTATCTGAAACATGAACAAATGCAAAATGTCTGTGCAATGTTGAGTGAAATCTGAGAAGGTACGGTCCCAGCATAGCTAATTAGACCTAGAACCACTGTTACAAAGCTGGTTACTTTGCTAATTAAATTTTATGGCTTTGCTGAAGAATTAAAACAAGAAAGTTAAACAGAAAACCATGCCTCCAGAGAAATGGATTGAGAAAGCGCCAACCAATTAAATTGTTAATTAAGAGCACAGCCATGATTTAAATAAAGTTATGATGGAAGGGAGACAGTTTGCAGGTGAGTAAAATTAGGGTCTGAACACCACGTTCTGCCTACATTTCTTCACAAATTCTTTGTGCTCTGAAGTAATAGAGATGCTTTATGTAAGATGACAAAATTTCTATGTAGAATTTACAGATTCTGTTAAAAGAAAAATTAATGTTGCTTTTGTTTCCAGTTTTCTCATTCAGAGAGCTTTCAGATTAAAAACTGTCCTGTATCCAAAAGTCTGACATTTTTTTCAAACTAAAACATACCCTCAAAAATTAGTTGGTTTGTCAGGTACCACTGAGTGGGATGTCAAGAACTGTAAAATTCCGTGGGGAAAAACTGCATCATCCCTTCTCCTTTGCTTGTATGTGAAATTCCCAGCTGCCTTTCCCTGGTGTGACTCTCCTTCCTCAGCACCGGGCTGAAGTTGACTGTTCTCTAATCTTTCTTGGTACTCTCCCAGGTCATACACTTGGATCTACAGGAACTTTGGAATGCTTGTGGTCCCTGCACCTTTAAAAGGTCTAACATCCACCTGGACATTTTATTGATTGGGAAACTTGTGAGGAAGAAGATAGAATGTGTGATAGAATTCACGCTATTGGAATCATTTGTTCCCATTTTCATTAGGAACTGATAGTGCCATTATAGGCATATCTCTTAATCATGGCTATGGTAGGCAGAATTCTAAGATGTCCTCAAGATTCTTGGCCCTGGTATATACACACCTTCTCCCAGGTATCCCACCAAACGCTAATCTAGGTACTGCTGTAAAAGGATTTTGCAGATGTAATTAGGGCCCCAAATCATTTGACATTTTAACAGGGAGATTATCCAGGTGGGCCTGACCTAATCATGGAGAAATAATGTTTTCTCTAGCTGGTTGCAAAAGAGGAAATCAGAGAAATGCACTTGCACTCCTGCTGGCCTGGAGGAAATCAAACATCCATGCTAAGAACTGCTATGTAGCAAGAAATTGCAGGGACTCCAGTTGACTAGAGGGAAAGCAGGGACAGACCTCAGTCTATAGTCACAAGGAAACAAATTTCACCAGCACTGGCGAGAACGTAAAAAGATCCTGAGTCCCAGATGAGACCACAACCTGAGCTGACACCTTGATTTCAGCCCTTGGCACCCTGAACAAAAAACCAAACCAGTCCCAGTGAAATGGCGAAATAATAAAACAGAGCTGCTAAATTTGTTGTAATTAAGCAGTGAAATCTAACACGATGGCCTTAAACAGCCAGTGACTTGGTGAGCTACCTGAACACAGAGGAGCACTATAAATGATATTGAAAGATAAAAGTGAAGAAGAAACCAAAATTTAAATCTGTCAATATGTTTGGGGTAGGAAATAGCATTTCCATCTTTTTTGTTAAAGGCTTTGTAAAGTAATAAAGCAACATTACTTTTGCTTTCTCTGGCATGATTTTTGAAAGAGAGAAAACATTTCTCATAATCCAGGCAGATGTCCAAATGCAGTTATGGATTAAATTTCAGGAACATAAATTTCAGATGTGGCATATAGTTTTCTCTGTGTGGCTATTGGTAGTCAACTCAATAACAAAACATTGAGAAACAATACAATATGTGGAAAAAAGCAGGAATACATTAAAAACATTCTTTCAAAGGTAAAAAAAAAAACCCTATGGCATTATTATGATGATTACCTTAGTGCGCTTTATTTACTCAACTAGGTAGACAACATAACCTTGGGCCAATGCCATAGTATTTTTAAGTTGACTATGTTTCCTTTGTTTGTAAGACTTTCCAGTTTCAGTGTTTAACTTACTTTGAGACTAGCTTTTGAACTTTAGTCACTTTTTTTTTTTTTTTAAAGGATTTTATTTATTTATTTGACATAGAGAGACAGTAAGAGAGGGAACACAAGCAGGGGAAGTGGGAGAGGGAGAAGCAGGCTTCCCGCTGAGCAGGGAGGCCGATGCGGGGCTCTATCCCAGGACCCTGGGACCATGACCTGAGCCAAAGGCAGACACTTAATGACTGAGCCACCCAGGTGCCCCTAAAGTAGTCACTCTTGATGGATGATACTAACTGCCATAACTAAAGTTCGTATAACTGGACAGTTTAAGAAGTCAGGTCTAGCACAGTCTCCCGTAGAAGGTGATCTCAGCCAGGATCGTTCATGCATCTGCCATCACCTGTCATTGCCTCACTCATTTCTAGTGTTAGCAGGCTGTGAACTGGGATGACAATTGGACCATGTGTCTCTCATCATCTAGCCGGTTAGCCTGGGTTTGTTGACTCAGAGGTCACAGGGATCCAAGACTAGGAGAGCAAACTGACAAAGCTCCTGGAACCAAAGCTTGGAACTCCAGTTATACTTCTGCCACATTCTACCAGCCAAAGGAAATCACAGGGCCAGCCCAGATTCAAGGGATGGAAAAACAGACTCTGATTCTTGATGAGATGATTGCAAGTTGTGAAAACATGAGAAAAACCTGGGGTCATTTTTCTAATCCACCCCATCCTCCACCCACATATCCATTCTAGTCTGTTGCCAGATCCAGGGTGGAAGATGGCAGCCACTCACTTCTCCTCTGCTTTCTCACTGCCACAGTTCTGGCCCTGATCTTCTTCTATTTGAATCACACCAGTTTCCCCAATTGCTTTTCTGTCACCTCACATATGACTCCTATTTATTCGCCATACTGTAGCCAAGGTGATCTTTCTGAAATAAAAAATTGACCATGTTACATCTTTGCTTAAAACCTTTTAAGGGTCCCCATTGTCAGCAATAGTAATTCCCAGCCCAGATTGCTCATCAAATCACCTAGGAAGATTATAATTGGCCCCACTGCTGGAGATTGACTAGATCGCTCAGGTGAAGCTTGGTTTTTAGTATTTATTTTTGCTGTGCCTCCAGTCTCTAATCTGTAAAGTGAGAAATCCAGAAAGAGTTGATCATCCAGTAAATTGTCAATCCAGTAAGAGATACACAATATGTAAACAAATAGCTGCAGAATAGAGAACCCCCAAAAGCATACTACTTATCATTCCTCTTTGGATAGGATCAGTTTCTGACTCCTCTTTGTTTCCCTGGCGCCTGGCAGTAGTAGGCACTCGACAAATCTTGAATGAATGAACAAATGAAATTAATTCATCCATCTACTTACCTTAAAGTATCAAAACAACTCTAACTTGAATTCTCATCAAAAGCATATATAGGGCTGAATAAATATTCAAAAGATCAAAACAATGAAGATATAAGTAGAAAGAATTACTGTAGAGCAGTGGGTTTAAGGGTTCAAGGAATAGCAAGGGTGTGAGTTAGGGGAAAATTCTCTCTTCAGTTACTAAAGTTTTATGGAGGAAGTAGGATTTCTGTAAGAGCCTGGTAAGTTTCTTGAGAGAACCATCTCTGAGATACAAAATCTTGTGTTAGAGCCTCAAGTAACTTTTAGATTTTGCCTTGGTGTGTTGACTAATTCAATGAATACAATAATGCTAATTACCAGAAATATTTTAACTTGAAAATCAGAGTTCAGGTGCTCTGCTTAGGAGTCATTTTGTTTTTTTTACATAATCAGAAATATCTATCTCTTTAAGCCTCTGATATACTTGATTAACAAATCAATTCTTTTAACCTAGAAACAGCTATTAGGGATGCCTATATGGCAATTTGCTGTGCCCTAAAAAAAATTCAGAGCAGCTTTTGCATATTCATCAACCACAACCACAAAGACTTTGCTTGATTAAAGAAGTTTCCTGTTTTCTACCATTTTGTTTTTCTAGCTGTATAAAAGTAAAGTGATTAAAATTCCCATGGTCCCACAAATATATTTCTTAGATCTTTTCCTGATAATTGCATTTGCTTTGAGGCTATCTGATCATGAGTGTTCTATTCTTTCACATTTCAGTTACATTTTGAAAATGGACTATGATCTAAGAATCAGTATCCTGTTTTTGAGAAAAGAGAAGGTACAGAGCATGGAACATAATCTAGCAGGGGAAAAAACATGGACCCAATATAGGGATTGGTGATCTTTGATAGGTGGACAAATTCGCTGGATGCCAGCAGGCTAGAGCTGTCTAGAGGAAACTGCTCATTATTCTTGATTAATAATATGTTTTAACCAACTAAGCATGTTTTATCTTAGTATATCTAAATAATTGACAGCAAGCCTTAAAAATTTTTTCTAATATGAAAATTTGAATAATGGAGATGATGCTAAGAGATTGGAGAACTTTTGCAATGAGTACAAAATTTCTATTTTAACAAATCTAAGGTTGACTCTATATATCACAGATCCTATTTATCATATGTATTTTTTTAAACACTGGGGAAAACACTTTACAGATTATAAAGAAAACACAGTGATTTTAGAATAACAAAATCTCTTGGGTTGCCTAATTTCTTTCAGGAGTGTAAGAGCTCTTACTGGTCAAGAGATCTATTGATCAAGGTTGGTCAAGATAAATGATATATACTGAATGTTGAGCTTCACAAAACTCAGGATATTGGCTAGAATAATTTATTCCTTAATAAATTGTACAAATAAGGTATGTATCATACAATCACAAATGGATTTAATCTCAAATGAGGAATAGAAGAGACATGAGCAATAAAAGTTAATTCTCTCACCAGTAATATTTAGCATCTTTTTCTTCATCAAACCTATGAATAAGGGTCTCTAGAGAATGTCCATTAAGCCAGAAAATGGCATCAATGGATGAGAAGGGAACACTTATTTGAGAGGGTTGTAATCAGAATTCTAGGTAATTTCAATAAAACAGAAGGTTCAGAAACACAGAAATTAAAGTTATCTTAAGGACAAATGCAGAATAATGCTTGCCAATTTTTAGACTATTAGTCACACGGAAAGGAAACATCAAAGATTATAGGGAAATGTGATCTTACCATGAATAAACAGTGCAAAATTGCACATCTCTAAACTGGTGTACCTATTAGGATGTAAGTACTCTGAGCTTTCAGAGATTCCTGCAGTGACCTTTCTATGGTAGACTGTTATACAACAAAATTGCATTGTCTCTTCCTGGGCACTATATGTCCAACCTCCCCTTCAGTTAAGTATGTCCATACAACTGGGCATATCCATTGAAATATACACAAAAGTGATGTGGGCCCTTTCTGGGCCAAGACTCTATAAAAGGAAATTTTCCCTCCAAACCGTTCTCTTCTGCCTGAATGACAGTAATAATAAGGCCCAAGAGGATGGAGCCATGACATGGAGAATTTCTGGATCCCTGAATCACCACACAGAGAAAAAGCTGTCCACCCTAAAATATCCACCTTCATTATATGACCAATGAACAAATTTCTCTTGTATTTAAGTCATGATATTGTACTTGAGCATTGTAGGGGAGAAAAAATAATTTTCTCTCTACCCTTCTGAGTTCTTAGCTGAGACCCTCTGTAATTAAAAAAAAAAATTAACAACAAAAAAAAACAAATAGAAGTTTATTAACATGTATACTTGATTTACTCTCCCCTAAGAGGCCCCTAAAGAGGCCCTAAGATTCACTCTTCCCTTTCTCTATTAAGATGTCATTTAAGTCTGAATTGTAAGCTACCCTGAGGTTACTCTCTTTTTCCTGGGTATCTCCTATGAATGGGCCTTTCAAAGAATAGGTAGGAGGTATGATAGTTTGTGACAGGGTTTATCTGTGTGTGGTACCACCTTCTAGTCTCTCCTGTGATACTTCCCTTGTTGATGAAACTCCTGGTGAGAGGATTTATGACTGATAAGGGGAGTAAAGAAAAAATCACTCTCTTCATTTGCTATTTTAAAGTGCCTACAGCTCAAAATAATCAATATACCAAAGCAGCATCCTTTGAGGTGGCATGTTCTAAATTCCTACAGTCATATTTTGGGGTGGCATATTCTGCTACCTTTCAGCATCATCACAACTAATACTGAAGATAGTGTATTAGAGTGCTACCTTAACAAAAACAAAAAATATGGCATTAGCTTAGCAGTTGGGAAGTAGGTGGAAGGAACATAAATATCACAATATGGAAAGAAAAGGCCAGTATTATGCAATAACAAAACATTTGGTAACATTTAGTAAAACTATCAGCTGTACTTGGAAGACAAAGAAAATGCCTATTTATCCTATAGCTGAGGAAAGTAATTGCAAATACTCAGAATATTAGCATGGGTTGGTTCTTCCCATTGTTTATAGAAAGATATTACAAGAAAGAGCTAAGTTCAGGCAAGAAGTGACCAGTTTATAAACAGAAGTAAAAAGAAATTGGGAGTACCAAAGGGCAGGAAAAAACTCAAACCACTTCTAGATCCTAAACACAAGAAATTAAGACCAAAAAAAGTTTTGAAGAAAAGTCCATTAAGATTTCTCAGGTTTGCAAGGTAACTTAGATTTAGGGAGTTACTTCTCTACTTTTCCACTCCATCCTCATCCCTAAATCACCACATGTCAGAAAGCCACCCACCAGCAAGGAACAGCTGTCTTAGAAATGAGAAAAAACTATTGAGTTTGAGCCAGGCCACACTCTGTGTTTATTTGTTGCCAAAGCTGGTGTTACTTTAACAGAACTAATACTGCTAAGATTGAATCATCTCTGGGACTCCTAACCATAAGTTCTATGGGCCCACTGAATATCACAGTCTAAAAAAGCTAGCATAGCTTGAGAACTTACAAACAATGTTCATTCTCTCAACAGATCTTAATTCAATGCTATCTGTTGGGCATTGTGTGAATCACACTCTGGGCTGTGGGGATACACTAGTGAAGAGAAACAGGACCTTCAGACCAAGGAGTTCAGAGATACTCATTAAGTCTTCCGGGGGGGGGGGGAGAGAAACTCTACAGACTTATTCCAAATTTATCACTTACACATATTTATATAACCAAACTTGCTTGTCCACTATTCCCCAAATATGTCCCATATGTCTCAGTCTCTAAGCCTTGTTTATATAGATGTAAAATGTATTCCAAAGTGTATATTAAGTGACTACCATGTGGTAGGCATTGTTCTGGATGCTGAGGACTACAGCAATAAATAAAACTCAGTAATCCCTGTCCTCATGAAACTTATATTCTAATGAAGGGAGATGGGCAAAAAAAAAAAAAAAAAAGTAAAAAATACAGCCTATCAAATGGTCAAAGTTGTAGAAGAAAAGTAGGGAATTTGAGCAAAGGTTTAAAGGAGGTGAGGGTAAGCTATTAATTCCCTACTTTTGAGGGACCTGTCAAAAGGGCCAGTGTCAGATGTTAAATCATCAGAAGTTTTTACCAACTGCCATAACTAGATGTACTTATTCTCCTTTTTGAGCCCTTGAGGAACTTTGTTATTCTCTTGTACAGTCTGTTCTCAGATTCTGGTTTTCTTACTCAAGCACATGTCCTCATTCACTTGTGAGTTTTAGGGAACCACAAACTAATTTGATAAGTATAACCCATATTTAATAAATTGTAGTGCACACTCAACTCTACACAACCTCCATCACCGCCCAACATTTTGATATCAAAAATTGACATATTTCTCAACATCCTTTTACTCTTTTCAGCCCAAATTCCACTCACACACCCTTCCACATAGAAATTCTACCTTTCATGCCTCATACATAAAGGATACATTATCTTTGAAGATGTATAGCACATTCTTAATCCAAAAGATGAAAAGTGTTAATGACATCCATAGACTTAATTGAGTCAAGGGTGCAAGATGGTGTAAAAACAAAAAGAGATAGACTTGTGAGACAGTCGAGGAAAAGCAAAAGCAAAACCAAACAGTTACAGAATTTAGGTTTGGTTTGATCTGGAGTTAGAAGAGCAGCTTTAGAGATAACTTAGCACTTAGTGATTCAAATATGTACCTTGGTTATTTTCAAAAGGTGGGTGGAAGGAAAAACATGATTTGCCTAGGAATCTTTTTCAGGTTACCTCACTGAAAATATACCATAACCCCAGGTTATCTTAAAGAGAAACTTAGTAAACACTGACCATGATCTGAATGTTCCCATAACTCTTACTCTTCAGAGAATCTACAATTAAGATTTTTTAACAAAAATCCATGGACGTGCTTTAGTGACTCAGTTTCATTTAATATCCATTTAAAATTTATAGATCCTTTCTTCTTTTAGTAACATCCTACATTCCTCTTGGAAAACCATAATCCTAAAAGAAGTATAATAAAACAGAACTCTTTCATGACTGAATGTGTTTGTAATTTAACAAGTTAAATGAATTTCTAAATTTTTCTCCTCAAAGAATTTAAGAAGAATTGCTAAAATTAAAACAGTTTGGAACAAATTCTGTACCCATCTCAACTTGGGAGGTAAAGAGTACATGCGTGTAATTGCAAGCTCAAAATGACCCTCTATACTTGATTTGTAAACACTTCAAAAATGCAAGTCTTGTACAGTTTAGAAAGACAGTCCATAGAAACAAAATTATCCTTGGATGTAAAAGAATTTTGAGGATATAATGCACAGAACCCAGATCAAACATCAAAAATAGGAACTTACCTTTTTCCAGTATGGCCACCCCAAAATTAGTTTTTTATCAATTTACTTTCTCGTTTGTAATGAGAACGTTGGCTTTTTTTTTTTTTTTAAGGAAGATACAGAAAGCACAGGATTATAAAACTCTTATGTAACACTTTCCTATCAAGGGATTCTAAACTCTTTATAAAATGTTAGTTTATTTAATTCTCACAGCTCCCAAGCAGGTAAAGAAATTACAATTTGCAATGGGCTTTATCTCATTTTCTGCTAAGGAATGAGTCACAGTTACTCTTGAAGCTGAAATGGAGCTATAATTTCTTAACACCTGACTGAGGTGCTGGCCTGACCTCATTCCACTTCTCTCTGAGTTAATCTGTTATGTTCCAATTTTCGTCTTCTAAGGTTTGGCAGTAAACTGTCTTCATCCCTACCTTCATGTAGAACTCCATGAGATGAAGAAAATGAAAGAAGCCTTTGACTAGATAGCAACTTTTGTTTCCATTTGAAAGGAAATGAATATTTAGGGTGTTGGGTCTCAGTACATCAGGGTTATTCTGCTAATGAGTAATTCCTTTTGTCTTGAAATCCATAGGGCTCAAATGGACTTGTAAAAAGTGGGATGTACTTATTTTTGAATACGTAATACAATACATTGATAATGTTCAAAATTCAAAATGTTTAGAGGATATATAGTAAAAAAATCTCCCTCCCATTTCTGTCCTAAAGTCACCATTCCCCCACAGAGGATGCCAGTGCTACCAGATTCTTACAGAAGTATTAGATACAAATTCAGGGAGGGAGGAAAGAAGGAAGGAAACACATAAAATATAGATATATATAGATAAATCTCTTCCTTTTTTTCATAAATTATAACAAACTATCCACACTGTTCAACTACTTGCTTTTTTTCATTTAAAATATCTTGGCAAAAAATAAAAAAAAATAAAATATCTTGGCAATTATTCCATAACAAAACACAAAAATTTTGTCATTCTTTTATATAGCTGCATAGTCTTCCATTGCATGGATATACCAGAATTTGCTTAGTCAGTTTTCTGATATTAAGATTGCTTCCAATCTCACACTATTACACTGTTGAAATGAAGAACTTGACTGAAAAGTCATTTCACATATGTACAGGTAGGATAAGTTCTCAGAATGGAATTCCTGGGTCAAAGAGGATATGTACTTTGATTTACAGATATTTTCCAAATTTCTTTCCAGAGACTCTACCAATTCTCCTACCAGAAATGTATGAGAATTTTTATTTTTCTACATCCTTGCCAACATAGTGTACAAACTATATAACTCAGTGAGACCTAATAATGAATTTTCTGATTTTTGTTGATGTAATCTTACTGGGGGTTTTTTATACATAATTGGCCTATAACATTACCTTCCAGATGTGTATGATTCAATATTTGTATATACTACAAAATGATCACAATAAGTATAGTTAATGTCCATCGCCACACATAGTTTTTTTCAGGTAATGAGAACTTTTAAGATCTATCATAACTTTCAAAAATACAGTACAGAATCTGAAAAACATATTGGAGCTTCTCATACTGTGATTTAGTCACTTTCAGGAAAATGTGGAAATATAAAGTAAAAAGTAGAAAATTGTATTTTAAATATGGTATTTAAAGTATATATCCATAAATCATTTGATAGAATACAACATTCATTTGTGATAAAAGCCCTCAGCAAAGTAGGTTTAGAGGGAACATACCTCAATGTAATAAAGGCCTTATATGAAAAACCCACAAGGAATATCATACTCAATGGGGAAAAACCCCTAAGGTCAGGAACAAGACAAAGATGTCCACTCTCACCACTGTTATTCAACAAAGTACTGGAATTCCTAGCCACAGCAATCAGACAACAAAAAGAAATGAAAGGCATCCAAATTGGTAAAGAAGAAAAGCTTTCACTATTTGCAACTGACATACTATATATAGAAACCCTAAACACTTCACCAAAAACCTACTAGAACTGATCAATGAATTCAATAAAATCACAGGTTACAAAATCAATGTGCAGAAATGTTGCATTTCTGTACACTAATAATGAAGCAGTAGAAAAAGAAATTAAGAAAATAATCCTATTACAACTGCACCCAAAATAATAAGATACCTACAAATAAACCTAACCAAAGACATGAAAGACCTGTACTCTGAAAACTGTAAAACACTAATGAAAGAAACTGAAGACAACACAAAGAAATGGAAAGACATTCTATGCTCATGGATTGGGAGAACAAATATCGTTAAAACGTCGATACAACTCAAAGCAATCTACACATTTAATGCAGTCCCTATCACAATACCAATATCATTTTTCACAAAACTAAAAAAAAGCCTAAAATTTACATGGAACCACAAAAGACCCCAAAGAGCCAAAGCAATCTTGAAAAACAAAGCTGAGGGTATCACAATTCAGAATTCAAGTTATATTACAAAGCTGTAGTCATCAAAGCAGTATGGTTCTGGCACAAAAATAGACACATAGATCAATGGAACAGAATAGAAAACCCAGAATTAAAACCACAATTACGTGGTCAATTAATCTTTGACAAAACAGGAAAGAATATCCCATGGGAAAAAGTCTCTCCAACAAATGGTGTTGGGAAAATTGGACAGCTATATGCAAAAGAATGAAACTGGACCATTTTCTCACACCATACACAAAAATAAACTCAATATAGATTAAAGACCTAAATGTGAGACCTGAAACATAAAAATCCTAGAAGAGAACATAGGCAGTAATGTCTCTAGCAACATTTTTCTAGGTATCTCTCCTGAGACTAGGAAATCAAAAATAAGCTATTGGGACTACATCAACATAACTTCTGCACAGCAAAGGAAACAATCAAAGCTAAAGGCAAACTATGGAATGGGGGAAGATATTTGCAAATGACATAGCGAATAAAGCATTAGTATACAAAATTTATAAATAACTGATATAATTCAACACACACACACACACACAAGCAAATCATCCAATTAAAAAATGGCTGGATGAGGGCGCCTGGGTGGCTCAGTCATTAGGCATCTGCCTTTGGCTCAGGTTCCCAGGGTCCTGAGATGATCCCAGGGTCCTGGGATCAAGCCCCGCATCAGGCTCCCTGCTCAGCGGGAGGCCTGCTTCTCTCTCTCCCACCCCCCATCCCCACACTTGTGTTCCCACTCTCACTGTCTCTCTGTCAAATAAATAAATAAATAAATAAAATCTTAAAAAAAAATGGGCAGATGATATGAACAGACATTTCTCCAAAGAAGGCATCCAGATGGCCAACAGACACATGAAAAGATGCTCAACATCACTCACCATCAGGGAAATGCAAATCAAAACTACAATGAGATATCATCTCACACCTGTCAGAATGGCTAAAATCAAAAAACACAAGAAACAACAAATGTTGGCAAGAATGTGGAGAAAAAATAACTCTATTTCATTGTTGGTCAGAATGCAAATTTGTGCAGCCACTGTAGAAAACAGTATGAAGTGTCCTCAAAAAGTTAACAATAGAACGACCCTACAGTTCAGTAATCACACTATTAGGTATTTATCCAAAAAAAAAAAAAATACTAACTCAGAGATACATGCACACATTATGTTTACTGGAGCATTATTTACAATAGCCAAATTATGGAAGCAGCCCAAGTGTGCATTGATAGATGAATGGATAAAGAAGATGTGGTATAGATGTACAAAGGAATATTATTCAGCCATAAAAAAAGAATGAGATCTTGCCATTTGCAATGACATGGAGTTAGAGACTATGATGCTAAGCAAAGTAAGTCAGAGAAAGACAAATACCATATGATTTCACTCATATGTGGAATTTAAGAAGCAAACCAGCAAAGGAAAAAAATAGAGACAAGCCAAGAAATAGACTCTTAACTATAGAGAAAAACTGTTGGTTACGAGAGGGGATGTGGGGGGGATGGGTGAAATATGTGATGGGGATTAAGGAGTGTATTTGTTGTGATGAGCACCAGGTGGTGTATGGAACTGATAAATCTCCATATTACACACCTGAAACTAATATAACACTGTACATTAAATAACTATACTGGAATTAAAATTTTAAAAATAAAAAAGTAAATATATTTCCATAGCAGGGGTAGGCCTTTCAAAGATATGTGTGGGTTGATGTTTGTAATATTACCAGTTGAACTACGGAAAAGTTCTGCTAAGTGAGAAATTCATTTTTATGAGATGTTTAAATGTATGTTACATATGCCAGCAAAGCCAGTCTACTACACATTATTTATATAGCATTTGCAAAAGTGTGATTGAGACATCTGATATTCCAAATGAGAACTTGTACTTAACTATAAATTATGACACAGATGTCTTGTAATAGTTCTTTCCATTTACAGAAATTGCAGGAAATTCTCAAGATTTTATTACAAACGTGTGTACACATATGCCCCGAGCCTCTGTTCTCCTTAAAGAATGGTATTTGACAGAATTCTAAAGTATTAGACCTTGTTCTGCTATGTAAAAAATAATACTGTAATATCAGCAAGAGGTTAGTATTGTATTTTCTCTTGAAAATCTTTGTTGTTATAAAATGAGGTTCCTTGAGGAAACATTCTTTTTAGTTATATTAAACTGGAAAGATTAAACATGTCTAAATTGGTATTACTAGATGTTCCTATGGCATAAACATTCCCTCTTCCTCATACTCTTATAATACCAAATACTTTTGACACCAGTTGAATTGGAAACTAAGAGAAAATGGTTCTTTGATGCTCTTAAGAAAAGTGTCCTTAAAAAATATTGCTTTGTGTCATTACTAATTCATTTCAGTTAGCCTGGGTTTGATAACTATTGTGATCAGAATGTGATTAAGAAAAGATACATGGTTTCTAACACCTCTTTGGAGTCGACTGTTAAACTTCTAATTAATACTTGGTCTTGACATAATATTTTATATAACAACATGACTACAAATTACGATTTTCCAGCAGAATTTTGCAAAGGTACTTCCCTCTAGCCTAACATTTCTCAACTATCAGAACCTCCAAAATATCATCATGGTGCTTTCAGGATTGCCAGTCATTCAACATGGTATCTATTACTGATTCTACTACTAAAATAAAATAAACATCAAAACATTTTCCACTTCAGTTGGAATAGTTTGACTTTTTCAGACCAGTTTTATTTAGGGGTAAATCAGTATTGGCTCACAATTATTTAAACAGGTTTTATTATTAAAACCAATAGATCAGACAAATATGATTGAAAAGATGAATTTATTATATTTGTAGGTCCCAAGACCATATCCATTATGCTACGGAGGGATGGGGATATGTAGAGAATCCCCCAAGTCAGCATGGCAAAGAGTGGGGAGTTATAATGGCAAGTGCCTTTGTTGTGCTTCTGCAAGGCAGGGTAAACCAATTTAGGGTTGGCTTGTTTGGAAAATTTCAGCAGATTCAGCATAAAGGCTGTCCCTGGTTGTCCAGTACCTGACTCTGGGGTAATTAATACAAGTGTAAAGTGGTCTAGAGTGTGAGAGCTCAATAAGGAACATGGTTAGGTGGTGTAGACTCCAGACTGGTTGGTGTGTATTAGGAAAGCACACCCCCAAGGGTAGGACTTTTCCCAGAGAGGTGTGGGGGGGTGCATGCAGCAACAAAGGAGGCAGGAGGTCAAGGCAAGGTGACTCAGGCATATTATCACATTGTCCAGAACAAAGTGTATCCAGCATATGCATGCAGAGCAGATGTTAAAGCATCAGGTTTACAGAAACTTGGTAAAAGCACCAAGTTTACAGAACATTGTGAATGCACTTTTAGCTGCACACTACTAGCTCCTTGCTATGGCTGTTTGACCATCATGGCACTTACCAATTGCTCTTGGTATTTTTACATATAATTATATATGTATATGTAGTTACATATGCATATGTAATACAAAAAATTGTATTTTAAAATGAATTCTTAGTCAAAGCCAATAGCATAAAATACACTGATGTTAAAATATCACAATGTAATATGGACAATTATGATAATTCAGATAAATCAGACAAAAATTTTCAAGATTTTCACCAGATTCACAAATTGCAGAAGTTTGATTTTTTAAAAATGGTATATAATTATTTATAATGGTTCTAGTACTTAAAGAGATTTTGCTTTTTCTTTATTGGTAATATAAGTTATCCATACACACAATGTGTTAAACATAGTAAAGAGCTTATAAAGAGTAGCAGATCATTGAAAGAAAAATATATTTATTTAGAAAAATAAGGCCAAAACAAAGAGGGAGACAAACCACCAGAGACTATAGGAAACAAACTCAGGGTTGCTGGAGGGGAGGTTGGGGGGAGAATGGGGTAACTGGGTGATGGGCATTAAGGAGGGCACTTGATGTGATGAGCACTGGGTGTTAAATGTAACTGATGAATTACTAAATTCTACCTCTGAAACAAATAATCCACTTAATGTTAATTAAATTGAATTTAAAAAAATTTTTAAAATATATATTTATCTTGAAACAAAAATTATTTTTTAAAAAGTAAATCATGTATATGAGCCTCTTAATGTATTGTTAAATTCCGTTGCTAATATTTTGTTGAGGATTTTTGCATGTACATTATCATGGCCTGTAATTTTCTCTTTGTGTGGTGTCTTTGGTTTTGGTATCAAGGTAATGCTGGCCTCATAAAGTGAATTTTGAAGTGTTCCCTCCTCAACTGTTTCTGAGGATAGTTTGAGAAGAATGGTATTAACGGTTCTTTAAATACTTGGTAAAAGTTACTAGTGAAGCCATCTGGTCCTGCACTTTTGTTTCTTGGGCAGTTTTTGATTACTGGTTCTACCTTCTTTGCTAGTAATTGTTCTGTTCAGATTTTCTATTTATTCATGATTCAGTTTTGGTGGGTTGTATGTTTCTAGGAAGATATCAATTTCTTCCAGGCTGTCCAGTTTTTTGGTGTGTAATTGTTCATAGTAGTCTCTTCTGTGATCCTTTGTATTTCTGTGATATCAGCTGTAATATTTCCTCTTTAATTTCTGCTAACATCCATCTTCTCATATAAATAAAAGAAAAAGAAATTATTCTCATTTTGATGAGAACTCATAAGGTTTAGTCTCAACTTTTTTATGAATCATACAGCAATGTTAGTTATAGCCATCATGTTGTACATATAATATGTACTTATAACTAGCACTTATAACTAGAAGTTTGTCTTTTCACTGCATTCCTCCAATTTCCTCTCCATGCCCCTCACCACTGGTAACCACTAGTCTGATCTCTTTTTCTATGAGTTTGGTTTTGTTTGTTTTAGATTCGACATATAAGTGACATGATAGAGTATTTGTCTTTCTCTGTCTGATTTATTTTAGTTAGCATTGTGCCTTTAAGGTCCATCCATGTTGTTGCAAATGGTAGAATTTCCTAGCTTTTTATGGCTGAATAATGTTCCATTGTATAAATATATCACAATTTCTTTATCCATTCACACATTGATGAACACTTAGGTTGTTTCCATATCTTGGCTATGGTAAATAATGCTGCTGTGAACATGTGGATGCAGATATCTTTTGGGGTTAGTTTTTTTGTTTCCTTTGGATATATTCCCAGTATGGAATTGCTATATCATATGATAGTTGTATTTTTAATTTTTTAAGGGTACTCCATACTGTTTGCCATGTGGCTGCACCAATTTACAACCCCACCAATAGTGCGCAAGTGTTGTCTTTACTCCACATCCATTGCAGCATTTGTTATCCCTTGTCTTTTAGATGGTAGTCATTCTAATAGGCATGAAGTGATATCTCAGTTTTAATTTGCTTTTCCCTAATGCCTAGTGATGTTGAGCATCTTTTCATGTATCTATTGGCCTTTCATATATGTTCTTTGGAGAACTGGCTATTCAGGTGCTTTACCCATTTTTGATTGGGTTATTTTTATGCTATAGCGTTGTATAAGTTACTTATATATTTTGGATACTAACCCCTTATCAGATAAATGGTTGGCAAATATTTTTCCCATTTCATAGGCTTTCTTTTCACTTTGTTGATGGATTTTTTGTTCATTTTTGCTGTGCAGAAACTTTTTAGTTTGATGTAGTCTCACCTGCTTATTTTTTTATGTTGTTGGTATGCTTAAGGTGTCATACCCAAAAAATGCTTATGAAGGTCATGTCAGGAAACTTTGTTTCTATGTTTTTCTTCTAGGAGTTTCATGATTTCAGATCTTACATTTATTTTTTTTTATTATGTTAATCACCATACATCATTAGTTTTTGATGTAGTGTTCCATGATTCATTGTTTGCATATAACATCCAGTGCTCCATTCAATACGTGCCCTCTTTAATACCGACCACCAGGCTAACCCATCCCCCCACCCCCCTCCCCTCTAGAACCCTCAGTTTGTTTCT
>NC_138372.1:112666639-112732840 GCF_054177405.1 Leptonychotes weddellii | reverse complement strand
AGTCTCTTCAATAAATGGTGCTGGGAAAATTGGACAGCCACATGCCGAAGAATGAAACTCGATCATTCTCTAACACCATTCACAAAGATAAACTCAAAGTGGATGAAAGACCTCAATGTGAGACAGGAATCCATCCAAATCCTAGAGGAGAACATAGGCAGTAACCTCTTTGACATCACCCACAGCAACTTCTTTCAAGATACATCTCCAAAAGCTAGTGAAACAAAAGCAAAAATGAACTTTTGGGACTTCCTCAAGATAAAAAGCTTCTGCACAGCAAAGGAAACAGTCAACAAAACAAAGAGGCAACCCACAGAATGGGAGTAGGTATTTGCAAATGACACTACAGATAAAGGGCTGGTATCCAAGATCTACAAAGAACTTCTCAAACTCAACACCCAAAAAACAAATAATCAAGTCAATAAATGGGCAGAAAACATGAATAGACACTTCTCTGAAGAAGACATACAAATGGCTAACAGACACATGAAAAAATGTTCATCATCATTAGCCATAAGGGAAATTCAAATCAAGACCACATTGAGATACCACCTTACACTGGTTAGAATGGCAAAAATGGACAGGGAAAGAAACAACAAATGTTGGAGAGGTTGTGGAGAAAGGGGATCCCTCTTACATTGTTGGTGGGAATGCAAGTTGGTACATCCAATTTGGAAAACAATGTGGATATGCCTCAAAAAATTAAATATAGAGTTACCCTATGACCCAGCAATTGCACTCTTGGGTATTTACCTCAAAGACACAGATGTAGTGAAAAGAAGGGCCATATGCACCCCAGTGTTCATAGCAGCAATGTCCGCAATAGCCAAACTGTGGAAAGAGCCGAGATGCCCTTCAACAGATGAATGGTTAAAGAAGATGTGGTCCACATATACAATATTACTCAGCCATCCCAAGGGATGAATCCCTAAATTTTACATCAACTGGTTGGGACTGGAGGAGATTATGCTAAGTGAAATAAGTCAAGCAGAGAAAGTCAATTATCATATGGTTTCACTTATTTGTGGAACATAAGGAATAGCATTTAGGACTTTAGGAGAAGGAAGGGAAAAATGAAGGGGGGAAATTGGAGGGTGAGAGGAACCATGAGAGACTATGGACTCTGAGAAACAAACTGAGGGTTCTAGAGGGGAGGGGGGTGAGGGGATGGGTTAGCCCGGTGATGGGTATTAAGGAGGGCCCGTACTGCATGGAGCACTGGGTGTTATACGAAAACAATGAATCATAGATCACTACATCAAAAATTAATGATGTATTGTATGGTGACAAACATAACATTAAAAAAAAAAAAGATCCTACTCTGCCCCTCCAGCAGCTGCTCTCAGGGATTCATAAGATCTGATTTTCTATTAAACTGTAGCCCCACAGGCCTGCCTTTGATATTAAATTCCTATCTGTTTCCCCCTCTCCTCCATGCTCCATATAGCCCACAAGCCTTTGTCGCTCTCTTTCACAGAGGTATATTGTTCATTAGCAAGGATATCATTTCATCCACAGGAAGTCCTTCTGGAATGAGGGTGTTGTGATGCCTAGAGCTAGTTTTGATCGAATCCTTTTTTAAAAATAGACTTTTCCATTTTATTTTTTTAAAAGGATTCGATCAAAACTACCTCAGTAATTTAAGAAAGTAGATCTTAAATGTTCTCACCATATGCATGTGCATGCATACACACACACATATGTTACAAAAAACAAAATAAGTAAAACTGACTTACAGAAATTTTGAAATGGGCTAAAAAATATTTGAAACATAAAACCACGTTTTTAGCTATTGTACATGAAGATTCTCTGGACATTTCCAGTAATCATGACACCCTAACATTGATCTCTAAGGTAACTCTGGCTTCTACTCTCTGTCACTCACAGTCTTAAAGAACAAATCACACTTCGGGGCTGAGCCAAAGTGAAATCTCAAAAAGTAAGAAGCATTTGACATTCAGAATCCTCAAAATGCTCTGATTTTTGTTTGAGAATAATATTCTACTTAAAGGAGCATTTTGAGTTTCCCACTCATTGATCATTTCTCTTTTTAAATACAGCTATTTTAAAAATATTATTAAACAACAGAGAGGCTTTAGGATTCCTGCCTTGATTTCAGTTTGATAATGAGGAATTAAATTTATTATAATCCTCAGGCTTATTTTTCCTTTCCACACAAATTTCCCTCTCTTATGTTTTGCTCCTTCTCTATTTCAAGTACGTTTCTTTAGTTTTAAGAGATTAGATTTCCTGGAATATGAAAAATGGGCCCCAAATAATTGTGTGGAGGCATTTGAATAATTCTTTTCACAAGGTTACTGAAAGACAAGGGCAACCAAAGGGTCAGAACTTTCTCTGTTCTCACCTAGATGACAATAGTGCTTTGTTATGACTTGACTTCTGTTTCAGAATGCTGCAGAAATATTGTTTGTAAGGAAAGGTTATGTGTCTAAATTGTAAACTATGAATCAAATACATACCTATGTTGCGTATTAAAAATATAAGCAAATATTATGTTTGTAATGATATGATGACAGGAAAAGCGTGTTACAACTTTAAGCTTAAACTGGGGGGGGGGGGGGGTTGAGAAGCTGCCCAGAGACAGACTTAGCTGAAAGACTTAGAACCATCTGTCAAGGCAAGAAGAGGCAAAATACACAGAAGATGGGTGAACAAGAGTACAGGAAGCAGCTCCCAGAGCACTTCCTCCTACGAACTATGAGAAACACCCCCACAGATCTGTGACTGCCAAGGAAGCCTGAAGGGATGCTCAGATTTAGATCCCTTCTATTGCTGTCGGTAGTTAGGGGGATGTATGGGACAGGGGACATGTTTCTGTCCTTACACCAAAAAAATATGTTCTGCTCTTTCCCTTCCCTTCTTTCTTATCTTCAGTTTTTACTGTTTTCTGTTCTCTGGGTAAATGGAGGATGGAGGATGATAAACAACCTTTTTGAAAGAAACTCTTCACTTGTAAGAGCTTTTAAAAGAAGATTTTTGCCCTTAGTCCCCAAATAACCATAAGGCAAAATGGTCTGCTACAGTCATCCTTTATTCGGGTATTTAATTTTGGATCCTTTATTCAAGCACAGGTTGACTTGTATCTTCTTAAGAAAAACTGGAGTGGGGGGTGTCAGGGATGGGGATGTCAGCAAACTTTTTGCAAAGGGCCAGAGAGTAAATATTTTAGGCTTGAGGGCCATATGGTCTCTGTCTTAAGCACTCAAGCTGACATCTAACCTGAAAGCAGCCATAGACAATGAACGAATGACTGTAGCAGTGTTCATATAAAACTTTATTTATGGATGCTGAAGTAGTCTACTTGTCCATTTCCTTCTTCCAACCATTTAAACATGTAAAGAACTTTCTTACCTCAAGGCTGTATCAAAGCAGACCAGATTTGGCACTAGGCTGTATGGAGTTTGTTGACTCTTGACTCAAAAGGTAATTGTGTAAGACTGTTGAATCACAGACCTGTACTTCTGAAACAAGTAATACATTATATGTTAAGAAGAAGAAGAAGGAGAAGAAGAAGATAGCAGGAAGGGAAGAATGAAGGGGGGGGAAATCAGAGGGGTAGACGAACCATGAGAGACTATGGACTCTGAGAAACAAACTGAGGGTTCTAAAGGGGAGGGTGTTGGGGGGGATGGGTTAGCCTGGTGCTGGGTATTAAAGAGGGCACGTACTGAATGGAGCGCTGGGTGTTATACGCAAACAATGAGTCATGGAACACTACATCAAAAACTAATGATGTAATGTATGGTGATTAACATAACATAATAAAAAACAAATAAATAAAATTTTAAAAAAAGGTAAGGCCTCTTACCCCAGGAAGCTTTAAAGTTAAGGATTAATGAAAGTAATGAGATCCATATTACCTGTACTAAGCTTAGGTATCGGTTTTATAATCACTGGGACAATCTGTATGTATTTGATATTTATCATGCTTGTAATGCTTAAGAGAATCTGACATGATAGAGATAATCTGATGGATCAGGGGTTTCCAATTAAAATATAAAATTGATTATAGATGTGATTTTAAGTTGGAAGGAAATTTATCTACCCTTATAAACAATAATGGAATTTTTGGAAGAACTTGAGAGTCTCTATAAGAAGTTTGATAATTTATAAGTTTATGTTCAGGTATGTAGAAAGGATTTACTTGTTTACATAGTAAATTTGCCTGGTCAGGCATTTGAAGCAAAATTCATTGAATAAATTTATAAATGGAATGTAAAATGCTTAAATGAATTTGATAAACTGATTATTTGAAGATATTTATCCTGTTCAATTTAAATTAATCAAACATTAATCAAAGAAGGGAAGGTAAAATTCTTATTTTAGATACATATTTATAAATGGAATAAGATGTGTATGTTATACTTTTTAAAAAGTTAATGAAAAAGATGTTTTAAATTATGTACCATGGCTAAATCGATGTTTCTTAAAGATACAAATAACTGGGACTAAGCCTTTCTGTGCAAAAGCCTTTTTGGACTTCAACATTCATGATAGTAAGAGGAATCCATATGGAGCACAATGACAAGAGGACAGTAGGTACAGAGAGCCAGAGTGGCCAATCCATCTTGACAATCAAGGCACTGCCTCTTTGGCTGCCAATGATGTTGTACCACATTCTGTGTGGCCATGATGTTGCATTGGTACTATGTCTTTATGATTTTTGCTCTTGATCAAAATTATACATATGTATATGTATACATATGTATGTATGTACGTATGTATACGTACACACACTCTTGATCCAAAGCAATAGCCAAGCCAATCCAAACCAGTAATAGCCGATCAAAAGTCATGGATAGAGAGAGCCATAATGTTGCTTTGAGTGCTTTGAGGAAGGAAGTCCTCAAATGTGTTTTAGATCTTCAGTATAATGCCTACCAAATGGCTGATATACAGTATTACCTATAATCTGAGAAACACCCTCTGCATAGAAATGTAGAACATAAGAGTAGTGCCCGTCAAAACCTTTCATCGGCTGAATCCTAAATCTTAGCATATTTGGAACCAAGATCAGCAAACTATAGTCTGCAGCAATACCTGGCCTGCCACCTGTTTTTGTATAGCCTTCAAACTGAAAATGGTTTTCACATTTTTAATAGTTAAATTCAAAACAAGAATAATGTTTGATACATGAAAATTACATAGAAATCAAATTTCAGCATCCATAATAAAGTTTTATGGAATATAGACATGCCCACTCACTGGCATGTTGTCTATTGCTGCTCTCACAAGGGCAGAGTTGAGTAGTTGCAACAGACACTATATGCCCCCAAAACCTAAACAATTTACTGTTGGATCCTTTACACAGAAGGTTTGCCATGTTCTCAGCAGAATAACATCATCTCCAGTGAGTTCATATACTGGGTGGACAATTCATGACTGCAACATTTTTTTTTTTTTTATCCCAGGAGGCCTGAGATGACTTAGTGGCCAGAGTTTTAAGATGAGGATACAACCCTTTGGGCTGCAAACACGCAGAGTTGCTCTGGCACACAGGGACTCCTCATCCACATTATTTAACTGGGATTGGTTTCTCCTAGGATTGTTACTCTCTTGAGAGAGTTTGCAACAGGTTACAGCTAATTTCTTGCTTACCTTTTGCCCTCAAAAAATTTTAGTATTTCATCTGACTCACCTAACTCAAAAGATACTTTAATCCTAACTCTTCAGATCTCAGATACCTCTTAACACCCTGTCATCTTCAAAGAGGATAAGGAAGATGCCTGTTCTTCATTTAGTATATGGGAGTAGCCTATCCTCCCTACTAGGAACCTCCAGATTATATGCTAGTCAAGCCTTAAGCTTTAGGGCCTCTCACCCAGATGGCCCCTTAGTGTGTTCACATGCTTATATGTATTAGAAAACTTAGATTTTTAACTATAATCTTTTTGAGATTAATGTCTCATTTCACTTAGATTTTCTACCACTCATTTTCTCTCATCTTTGAAAAAGCCATAGGTATTTGGGGAATCTAATACTGAAGGGAAGTGAAATTTTGTTTTGAGTTACATGGGATTGCATTCATGTGACTACAAGCTGTCTGCTTCTACCCACTATGCCAACACAATGACTTTGCAGAAAGGGCAATGTAAAATGATACAAACTCCCCCTATGGCACTGGGACCAGAAGTAGTTAAAGGAACAAGTTTTGAAGTGTATGAAACCAGAAGCTACTCTATAGAATATTCTTCATATCATCAAATATGTAGAATTATAAGCAAATGGTTTGTTTCTCATCATCATCTAGTCAAAAGACATTCACTGCTGTCAGGAATATGTTTCATAGTGAACATACAAGCATATATATATAATTTATGGAAATTATGTGAGGTAAAACTATGTTTTTAGAATTTGTTTTTCAAAGCATAAACCTGTAGCACTTCTACAAGCAACGAGTATATCTGTGTGAGAGGCCATGTGTTTTATGCATCCAAAAGTATCATGTCAAACCTTAGCGTGTACCTAATACATTTTGGCCTGATCAGTCTGGTAGTTCCAGACAAGATGCTTTGCAAAACTGCCACTGACTCAGTGAAGCGGCCTGGAGAGACCAATGTTTCGGTGACAAAGCTGTATGTATTTATCAATAATTCAATGATTGCAATATAAGAGTAACTTGATTACACACTTATGTAGCTCAGCACAAAGCACCAGCAATTTTTAAGCGCATTTGAATTGCTTTTGTGACTGTGTTAATTTTGTATTTTTTTCAAAAGGAAACCTCAAAATTGTATGAGTGTTCAGATCCCACAGGACCTGGATCTGCCCTGGACACGCCCACCCACCTGATCCCCAGTATGAGAGAGGAGTTGCCCTGGTTCGTCTACTCTCTCTACCCTATTGTCCAAATAATAATAGCACATATGTATGAAGAAAGAGGTGGGTAGAAGAGAAACTCTGCTCTTACTATGATTCTTACTCTCTACATGTCTGCTCCTCTTTCAGTCTCTTTCAGATGCCAACTGATAAATTATTGCCACTCATGTTTCAGATTACCAGTGCAGGAGGTCTTACCTTTTCATGCCAGACCACCGTATAGGTTACTGGGTAGCCTATGTAGTGGCCACCCTTCTACTCCAAACAATAGCCATTCTTATGTATAGAGCGACCTTGTGCCTCCTCAGCATTTTTGGATATCTCATTTAATATCTCCAGTACATGGATATGAAAGAGGCTTGATAGGCAGCATTAGCTGTCCTGCTGAGATTAGAGATCATGCAGTGGGACCCATCTACCCATTCCCTGCATTCCTCCAGCAGCTCTGGCCTCTGAGTGTAAGGATGGAAAAGGTAAATTGAAGCATTGGTTTAGGGCTAGGGTTTGGTGGTGAGGGTGCAACAGCATGCAGTTATATGGTGAGATGATTGTAAACGCTAACAACTACAATGTCCAGTTTGGGTAAAGAAAGAATGAGAGCTGAGAGGGAGCTGGAAGTCTGGAGAAAGCAGAGGGATCTAGGGACTAGGTATCTAAATGAGATTAAAACTCAGACTGGTGAAAGTATGGTTAGAAATCTGTGGTCCAGGAGTGGGAAATTAAAATTTAAGATTTTGGAGATGTTAGAAGGTGTGATCCTTAAAGTGGATGTCTGCCATGAGTGGAAATTTGGGTCGTGAGAGTTGAGAATGTGGAGGCTTTGGGGTCAGATATGGACATTGATACGGTGTTGTCTGCAGGTGGGGTGCTGACTGCAGACTATGAAGAGGTACCCCATCTCGGCGCATGAGGGAAAGTGACTGCAAGTTCAATACAGGGCACAGTGAATCAGGGCAGATGGTGATACATCCAAATAGCATTATCTTTGGAGGAAGATTCTCTCCTTCCACAGGAAAACTAAAGAGTAGTAGTGCTGAAGCAACAGTGAGGAGCAGGGAGAATGCCAAGCAGGAGAACTGTGAAAGATTGACTCTTCTCTCCCTTGAGACTTGAGCCATTTATCCAAAGGTGAGAATTTGCTTTTGTCCTGGAAGGCTCTTCAAAAGCCCTTTGGGTGTCTGGCAAGGAAATGAAAATCATGAATCAATTGTAACCATACATGAGTGAAATTCTCTCTGAAAATTTAATTTTGTCTTGGCAATAACAAAGGAAGGGTTCACTTGTCGTGGTGACCCTTGTTATCCAAGTATTTGCAGGAGGCATTCTCCAAAGTGGCACGTGAGGAGCCTGATTTTTTCTGAAAACTGTGAAAATGAAGATGATATTTCAGAGACATAGCTCATCTCCCTGAGAGTCAAGGTGCCTGAGACAAACTTGCATTAGAAATCAAACCACATTTTTAGAGTAGACTCCCAGGTAGTTTGATCAATACTGACTAGATTTGGTCCTCCTGTTTTCCCTTGGAAAACACTGATAGCAATTTGGCAAGTAACCACCATTGAATGTGCAGCCTTATAAAGGTCTTTTTCAAAGCAGTTCCTCCTTTGAAAACCAAAGAGAGTGGTGTTTTTGTATAGGACTGTGGCTTCTTACCCATTAGCTCCTCTGTTGCTCTGTTTCTAGAGTGTCTTATGCTAGCCATGTTCCTCGTATGCAGTGCAGGGTGCTTCCTTTGATCTATCATGTCAGCAGTAAGGGAGGCCCTTCGCCTAACAGAGGTCTGACTAAAAGGACAGACTTCAAAGTGGGTGTCCTTTTCAGAAATAAGCACACTCTACCAGATCTGTATGGGGGTTTTTAATCACATACTGACAGAACATTCCTCATCATTTTTGTTTTTCTGCATCCCATTACTCTTCCATTCTTCCCCCCTTTGAAGTGTTTGCACATGATCTCTACATCTGGGTTTTGAGGGGGATTTTACAGTAGTTTACAGCATACCTAACAGAGCAAGATCCTATAAAAAAAAAATGGCGTTATCCCAGATCTTCTTTCTAATTGTCTCCCACTTGCTCTCCATTATCCAATCCATTTAATATATTTTGGGGTCATCCATCTCTAGCTTTAATTCATATGGTGTAGCTGATCTGATCAAATGTTACATACTAGATGGCTTAGAAGACCACAGTGTGATTCTCAATTCATTTCTCAGTAAATGATTTTTTGACATTGAGTCAAATGATCCTCATGAAATTCTTTTAAAGGACAGCATTACCCTGTTGTTTGCAATGATTGTTTTGATCATTGTTTAATTAGGATGGGCATATTGCCACATTATGGATCATTTTACATTAAAAAACAGAATTGGTAATTTTAATCATCAATTAAAATACATTGGCATCATACCTAATGTGTAAAATGAGATGAATTAAGCCTCCTTAAATTTGAAAATTCACTTTATGCAAGAATAGTGGTTGGAAACAGACATATCTCTTCTAATGGATAATGGGTATAATCATTTTACTGATATGGTGGCTACAAGAACTTTCTGTGCATTTGATTCCGCTCTATGCTGCTCTTCTTCTGACCTTGAGAACCCATGTAAGAGAAGAATTCAGTTTTGTAAAAGGATATATTCTTGAGGCACAAGTAGGAAGCCTCAATAAAATAAACTAACACCTCAAATGCAGTCCTTTATCTCTAAAGCATCAAAAAAAAAAAACCCAAATAGCTTTACTAGCCACTGCTCAGCCTGCATCCCAACAAAAAGCTTTGGGAAAGTAATAGGAGAATAATAGGCTGAAAATAGAGAAATCTGGGTTTAACACTATAGATTTCAGCAAGCTTTATTCCTGGAATCAGAGACCAATTGCATGGTTCTTTCTGTTTTCTACACATACATTTTGTCTTGTCAACAAGATAAACTCTTCTGGGGCAGTCATGTCATTTTTTCAACATTAAGCACCTAAAATGTGTAGCAGGTGCTCTTCTGAGTATTGGAGTTGCAGCTGTGAACAATTTATGCAATGCCCCTTCCCTGGGACCTCCTAACTTAGAGTCAACAGAAGTAATCTGAGCCATTTAAACACTATAAAATGCTCTTCCATACTGAGAGCATTGGAGAAGTGGCTCACCATTGAGCTCCCCAATCCCCAAAATATGGATTGGTCTTTCAACCCAAGATGACTGCTTCCATCATAAAAGGGGAAGTAGATAAATCATTCTAATTGTGCCTCAGAGAATGCAGTGGAAATCAGTTAAAATTAGCACCAGAGATAGTCCTGAAAGACATGGGCTAAACATGCAGAATTGCAGCTATAGAGAGAAGGTGTGGAAACAGAAGATAGAAAAAAATGGCCATACTACTACGGGATAGATAAGTGAGATTTTAAGGCTGAGTCTCAGATCTTTTTGTACCCACTCACTCATGCTGAGCTCCACAGCCTGCCTTGTGTAATGGTAATCAGGAAAAGTAACTGGATACGAAATGATTTCTTCTCCTTATCTGAAGCCCGAATGGGATAGTCCAGTAGGTTCCCCAGCTGAAGCATCTTGAAGACTAAAAATGACCTCTTTGAAAGAATTTTAGAGCTATGCATTCCCATTTTCTATCCAAAATTTTTAGGAAAAAAATTAATCGTAATAGCTAACCCCCCCCCTTGAGTTGTTCTTATTTGCCAGGCACTCTTTTTTGTGTTTTTGTTTTTTATATATGTGATCTCATTTAATGCAAAAATCTTCGATGTCAAACGCTACTAATAATTCCAGGATTGCAAAGCTAGGAAGCAGCAGAGCAATGATCCAAATGCAACCCTGGCAGCTGGCCCCAGGACTGTGTTTTCAGGGTTAATTTCCATGGGGACAGTTGCTTAGTGCTTTAGCTAACACCAAAGCATCTATTTCTACAGTTCCTCTTTTAACTAAGAAAAACATTATTTCACATCCTGTTCAGCACAGTTTTTAGTTGTTGTCGTTTAATTTTTGACTCAGTTCAGTTCTATAAACATTCATTGAGCAACTACTCTGTGTTCATCACAGTGATCGTTGCTATGAGAACACAGCATCTGCCCCAGATGAGCAAAAACACTGTGGGTAGAACAGTATAGAGAGGATAGAGAGGAAATGTATAGAGAGGAAACAGACAGCCATACTATTGCAATATATTACACCAGCAAATACAAGAAGGCATAATACCAGCTGCATGTAGAACTCGAGAACACACTGAGATAAGGAGCTGCACTGAAAAGCAGTGTTGATCTAAGGACAACTTACCAGGAAGTCTTTGTACTCTCAGCCATCAGCACTTGGAATGGTGCTTGGATCAGACATTCTCTTAGGGCTGGAAAAAGCACAAATCTTGAACAAGACCTGAACAAAGTATAGAGCTTTGAGTGCTTGAGCAGAATGTGCAAAGAGGAAGGGACAAAGACACGGAGAAGAAAGAATAGAGGTGCAGCAGGAGAAAAGAAACCATAAGAAGCCAAAAAGCCAGGGTCTATCTACACATTTCTACTAATGAGGTTAGAAGGGCCTAGGTGGGGAGAATTGGAACTTAGGGCTCTCCTTCATGGAACACAGTGACTTTCAGTTTCCCTAATCTACTGACACTGTTCCCCTCTCTCTGCCAGACACTGCATCCCAGAACAGTCTTTAACTTTCTAGGGAACACTCTGGCATCTAATTTATTGTTTTAAACCTGTAGAATTTACCCTAACAAACTCTCACTTGCCCACATCCTTCTCTTCCAACAGCCATCCCTCTACTTTCATCTGGACAGTTGCTAATAGCTTCCTAACTGCTCCTCCTCTTTTCAGGGTCTCTCTGAACCAATCCCAATCCCTTCTACACAACACAAATAGACCACCTTCTCTAACACATAGATCACATCATCACTGTTAACCACATCTCCATCATCATCATGACAAGCACTGCCATGTGCTTGTACTATGCTGATTCCTTTACACATATAATTTCATTAATTTTCAAACACACAAACATCAGCTTTATTCTTATTTTACAGATGATGAAACTGAGACTCACGTAGTCAGAAGTCACATAGCTTGTTAAAGACAAAATCAGCATTTGAATGCTGGTCTAAGTCCAGTGCCCACCTTAGCCATTTTTCTTTTCTACCTCCTACTTCCCTGTTCAAAATCTTATTTTGTAAGACAAGGGGGAAGCACATGCTGCTCCTTTTTACATGAAAAAGTTTCCTTTTAGACCTCTCTACCTATCTAAATTCTCCCCAAATTCCATCTCTTCCATGAAGACTTTTGTAAGCATGAAATATACTTAATACCTCTGTGCCCAACCAGATGGTAGTAACATCTGCTCCATGAAGAGAAACAGAATAGTACAAGGGAGAGTATGTTTTTCTAATTGGTTCTTTTATTTTGAAACAATCTTAAATTTGCAGAAAACTTGGAAGTATAGTACAAAGGGTTTTTTCCCTGAACCATTTGAAAGTAAGTCCATTATGCTGAGCTTTAGAGTATATTTCCTCCAAACAAGGGCATTCTCCTAATAACCACAACAGGACCCTCATAGTCAGAAATTAATGTTGATACCACCATTTAATCTTCAGACCCCATTCAACTTGTTTTTCCCCAATTACATTCTGCATAGTAAAAGCATCTGGGACAGAATCACATGGCTGGATTAAGTTGTCACCTCTCTTTAGTTTCCCTCAGTCTGAAATAAGTCCTTGCCTGACCTTGATACTTTTTAAGATTTTAGGCCAGTTATTGTGTAGAAATGTTCTCAATTTGGGTCTGTCTGATGTTTCCTCATGACTAGAATCTGGGTGTGCTGCTTGGGTAAGGAGCATCAGAGAAGGCTGCCGTGTTCTCAGTGTTTCCTCTCACAAGGGGCACAAGTTTCAGCGTGTCCCATGGCTGATGATGTTCACTGTGATTACTTGATCGAGAAGGTGTCTGCCAGGCTTCTCCACTGTTTTCAAGTGCTTTGTAGGGAGGCACTTTGAAACTTGATTATGTCCCATTCCTCAGATAACTTTTATTTGTATAGCTACTTATTTATATTAATATAGATTCATGGTTTCCTATATTTATTCAAGAGATTGACTCTATTATTATCATGTTCTATGTTGATGCTAAATTTGTCCTATATTAGGCCAGTGGGGGCTCCTTTAAGTTGACTTCTGTGCCTTTTGACATGTTCCATTCATTTTTTTGAACTACTTTCTGGCACAAGAGGAAGTTACCAACTCATCTTGTATTTCCCTTTTCCCAGCCCTGGAACTAGCCATTTCTCTAAACAGTCCTGGTTCCTCTTAGTGGAAAATGGCATTTAGAAGCCAATGTATGGGTACCAGGTGAGCTCGCTAGTACCAGAGCTAGGAAACATATGCATGCATATACATACATGTATACATTCTGATATTTACATGAATATTTTTGTATCTACTTTTATACTGAAAATCACTGGTTTATATTAATGCCTATTTTAATTTTATTTTATTTTTGTCCTTTCCTTGTTTATAAGTCCCTTCTTTGGCACTGATAAACCTGCCTCCCATTATTCGAAATACATTTACTTATTTGACCAATCCCTAGTATGGAACTCATTCCCACCACTCCCCTGCTTTTACACACACACACACACACACACACACACAGAGAGAGAGAGATGGCCTCCTCACCCTATGTAGGCCCTAAAACCCTGTGTCAAGCCACCACTACCCCATGTGGAAACCCTTCTTAATATGCTCAAGGTCTGACACCTAGACAGGCTCTGAGTACCCATTCACATGGCACTCTCCTCACTGCACATGGGTTCTAACACCCATCACCTAGCCAGGCCCTCCTTGTGGACACCCTGGTGACCCTGTCCAGGTTCTGGATTTCCACACCCCATGCCCAAACAAAAATTCCTACCTCACTCTGCCCAACTTCATGACTCTAGGGCTGAATGTTCAGGAAGGGAAAGGAAGAAGAGAAAGAGGAAAAGGAAACAGGTATATACTTTGAAGTAAAATAAATCTGTCTGTCCATCCTGATTGCTGCTTAAGAGCTTCGTGAACTCTGACAAGCTACTGATTTCTCTGAGCTCTTTTTCCTAAGAAGGAACATGGCATAATCCAAGAAAGGAAGACTTTGGAGTTAGTTAGGCCTGGGTTTGAAACTTGGTTCTGCCACTGTCTCAATCTATTTAAGCTGCTATAACAAAATACCACAGACTAGGTAACTTGTAAACAGAAGAAATTTGTTTCTCACCATTCTGGAGACTGGGAGTCCGGGATCATGGTGCCGGCATGGTCACATTCTCATGAAGGACCTCTTCCGAGTTGCAGACTGCCCACCTCTTACTTGTCCTCACACAGTGGAAAGGGTCTGAAGAGCTTTCTTGAGCCTCTTTTATAAAGGTTTATTAATCCCATTACTGAGAGCTCCACTCTCATGGTCTTATCATTTCCCAAAGGCCGAATACCATCGCATTGGGTGTTAGGATTCCAACATGTATATTTGGGACAGGGACACAAACGTTCAGACCATAGCTGCCACTGACTAGTTCTGTGACCTCGGGCAAATCGCTGGCACTCATTTATAAAATGAGAGTTATTGTGGGGATGAAGTGTGATCATGTATACAAAGCACCTGTCACTGGTAGGAATTTGGCTGTTGGTATTATCTGTAATGGAGATACCAAAGTCTCTGTTATAGGGTTGTGAGGATTCGTGATAAGAGATGTAAAGTACATGGCATGCAATAAATGCTTAGTATATAATTGCTGTTATATGCCACAAAGGAGACATAAGTAATATTTCTGCCTGGTAGTTATTTTTATACATGTATTTTCTCAATTAGGTTGTAAATTTTTTGAAAGCAGGAAACTTATTCTCATTTTGTATCTTCAGCAATGCCTAGTGGATTTCTTGGCATGTATTTTTTCACTAAATTAACAGAGAGCTTTAAATCACCAAGATTAAAATTTGGGAGTCTTAAAAAAAAAAAATTGGGAGTCTTGTTCTGCAGGCAGTTTGTGGTAATTATACATTTGGAGGTATGGTGGAGACATCGAAAGTGTTGTTAAAAAATTAATTGGATAGTTCCATATAAGATGAATTAGAATAGGAATTGAAAGTAGAGATTTAGAATTTGTCTATTTGATCAACTATATAGAATCTTCCACTTTTGCATATTTATTATATATACTGCCAAAGTGAGCACAGAATTTCTTTTTTCACATTTGCATGTTTATAATTTGGTTTCAAAGAATCAGGGTGTGGTGCAACAAATATTATTTGTTTTAAACATGGGTGGAGAACTGTTTTTGTTTGTAATGTCTGGGTGAACAGGGGAATAGGGACTGGTACTAAGCAGAGAGTAGCATAAAGGCACTGAGTCACAAAACAGGTGGGAAAGAGGATCTAGCAGGAAAATGGGAGGTGCCCTAGCTATCCATTTCCATTTGGCCTAAGGACCTGGTGTGAGATGGTCACTGAGGATGTCAACACCCAAGTGAAAAAGGCGAACAGTTGAAAAGTTGGCAAAACTCTGCCTTCTCCAGTTCAACTCTTTCTCCCCTGTATGAGCCTCTTCTTATAGAAGAAAGGAGAGAGAATGGGAATGAATGAGCAGTGATTGGAAGACCTCTGTCCCTTGAGCCTCTTCTCCCCACCGATTAACAACATAGTTTATTGCATTATACAAAAGCTATCCCTATCCAGAGGGGCCATTGCTCTGTACACCCTGATAGATCAAAGGCCTTGCAGAGTACTGTTAATTCATCTCCTGCTCTTGAAAGCTTTGTATTTCTTCCTAGCACATACTGTACTAGAGGATAGAAAGTCTGAGAAATTCAAGTTTGAGAACGTGTAGTTTTGTCCCTCTGAGGGAGACTATAAATCAGGTTAATGATACTAAATGTCATAAATGATGGAGTCTAGCAAGCACTGTCAAACAAGCGTCATTTCTTTTGTAATTATAGTGTTCTCTCCATTTCACTGTGCAATGGTTTAAAACCAGAGCCCTGCCAAAAGTACATCTGGGAAACAGGATATTTTTTTGGTCCAAATCATCAGCAATAGAAGCTCAAGTGTAGAATCCTGTGTTTATGAGACTACAAATTTCCCGTTTTGTCACTTCCTCTAAATGACTCAGAGCATGATGTCTGTGGTTGTGAGCTGTGATGTAAAAGGAATTTATACTGAGATTTGTCTAGGCCTTAGAAATATAAACAGAGCAGAATAAATAAGCTGGCTTGTATCTTCACACTTGCAAAATTTGAATAGACTTGGGATACTGACAGTAGAGAAAGTCCATTCTATTGTTCCTATAAAATGATAATGACAGAACATGAGCAGAAATCTGAAGATTATATATTTATAAATCTAAATCCTCTGCCTCGGAAGGGCATGCTTGTAGGTAGGATATTATGGCCATGGAGCAGTGGGGGGTTTGTGGGTAGGCTGATATCATCATCCTGAGACTGAATTTACAGATGAGACTTGTCTAGTTCATTTCTTCTACCCAGTTTCCTATGCGTGTTTGAGGGGAGGAGGTAATAAACACTTTCAGTAGGAGAAGTATAAGACTTAGATAATCTATCAGTTGGGAAATCACTTCCTGAATAATTAGATAAAATTTCGTATTGATCTTAGGTCACATGTATACAAACGTTAAATGGTTTAGAAACATATTGTTGGTAGAGCTATGGTGCAAGAAGACTCTGCTAACATATAGGGGCTAAAATAAATTTCAGCTGACTCTTAAATACAATTCTCCAAAAGTGTAATGTATTAAATCAAGCCCAAACATTGATTTCATGACACTATAATAGTCAACCCTCTGGGGCAAGGGGGCCTCAGATACATTTAGAAAAGCCAGGTGTGTCAGTGTTAGGCAGTATGGTAAAACTTCTTGGACCACTATGATCTGAAAGAAAGTTTCGGCAATTTCACTGATTTACTCTTTGCCTTAAAATTTTGCTTGCTTGACAAGATTGTACCTTTTTCCTTTTGAGCCAGTGTTCAGGGCGTGTTTACCAACACCTTTAGGCTCATGATGAAGTGTGACCGTTGGGATGAATAGCCGTAAGTGTGCAAGACTTGTGGTGTGCATAGCTAGGATCAAACACACTGGTAGCACAGTTTGCAATAGCTCTTCTTTACTCTGACAGAGTCTTGTGTCAAAACTATGCTTAACCCCCTTGCTGCTGATCTTTTTCCAAGATGACTTACTGTCGTGACTTAGCACATGAAAGGTCCATCCTGTGAAGATAGTTGACCATTTGCTCTGAGTAGGCAGAGAAGAATAAACTTTTTTTTTAGGTACTTTGAGTTTCTGGGTTCCTTTGAAGGATAAAAGTAATCAATTTGCATTGATTTACATATTTTAGTACCAAAAGCTAAATTTATTTTTTATTCAGTAGATATTTAAAGAGGTAGGGTAATCCACATGAGAGAAAAAATAAATGATTTTTCTAGTTGTGGAGAAGAAAATAGGCAAATGAAGAAGTAAACAAGTTATAGATTTAGTAAATGCTGTGAAAGAAATAAATATGATTAAATAGAATGGGATTCTTTGAAAGTTCAGGAAAGGCCTCCTCAAAAAGATAATAAAGCTATAACCTGTCATGCAAAGGTCTCGAGGAAACATTCGAGGCGATGATCATTGTAAGAGCAAAGACAGATTTGCCTAGCTGTGCTTAGTTGTTTAGACAGGAATAAAGCTAGTATGGCTAGATTATAGAGTAAATAGAAGGGAGAGCAGTAAGATATGAAGTCTGAGAGACACAACCCTGGGCAAGTTCATACAAGGCCCTGAGGAAAAGATGAAAATTTGGAGTTTTGTGCTGAGGACAATAGGAAGCCATTAAACATTTGTAAGAGATATGTGATCTAAAGAAAAGCTGATTAGCACCTATTTTGTATATGTGTTATATACTGTATTCTTAAAGTAAGCTACAAAAAAGAATGTTAAGAAAATCGTAAGAGAGGGGCGCCTGGGTGGCTCAGTTGGTTAAGCGACTGCCTTCGGCTCAGGTCGTGATCCTGGAGTCCCGGGATCGAGTCCCGCATCAGGCTCCTTGCTCGGCAGGGAGTCTGCTTCTCCCTCTGACCCTCCTCCCTCTCATGCTCTCTGTCTCTCATTCTCTCTGTCTCAAATAAATAAAAAATAAAAATTAAAAAAAAAAAAAAAAAAAAAAAAAAAAATCGTAAGAGAAAATGCATTCACAGTACTATAGTGTATTTATAAAAAAAGAAAAAACTGCTTATGAGTAGAGCCACACGGTTCAGACCCATGTTGTTCAAGGGTCAACTATATCAGACTTTAGAAGCTTGCAGGAAGGCTCCCACAGAGCCAGAATTCAGACCTCCGAGAAAGGACACTCCTTGGCTGATACTGGTACCCTGGGAGCTTTGAGCAGACACCCTGCAGAGCTGAGATCAAACCTCCGAGGATGGAGGGATTTGCTGCCAGATGGTGCTGAGCACTCTGAAGTTGCACAATGGTACTGATTCTGATAGCGTGGGAAAAAACTGCAGATTGAATCCAACTGCTACTACTAGAAACAACTGATGCAGTCACAGATACCTAAGGAGCAGCTCCATTTAGTAAGGAGTGAAATGAAAGCTGCACGTATCACTTCCATTCATATCCTATTGGTCTAACAGGTATAAACATGTTTAAGAATAAATATGACTAATTCTCGGTTAGCATGCAACTCAACTGGCGGGAGCAGAGATGCACTGATACTCTTTAAGAATAACCTATAGACTTCAACCACCCAACAAGTCTTGGGCACTAGTCTGTTTCCTTTCCAGAGAACAGGGAGTTCCTATGACCCCCACCTTCATTTGACAATTTGCTAGAATGACTCACAGAACTCAGGAAAGTCCTTGACTTAAATCACCAGGTTATTATGAAGGATGCAACTCAGGAACAGCCACATGTATTAGGGTATGCGAGAGATAGCCCTTCCATGCCCTCTCTGAGCACACCACCCTCCCAGCACTTCAGTATGTTTATCAACTTGGAAACTCTCCAAACCCCATCATCTGGGGGTTTTTATGGAGATTTCTTTACATATGTATGATTGATTAATTCATTGGCCCTTAGGGAATGAACTCAATCTCCAGCTCCTCTCCCCTCCCTAAAGGTCAGGGAGTGAGGCTTAAACCTCTAATCATGTGGTTGGTTTTTCTGGCAACCAGCCCCTAACCTGAAGCTATTTACGCGCCCCCTCACCTCCATGAGTCTTCATCAGTATACAAAAGATAGTATATTCCAAGGGTTTTAGGATCTCTGTGACAGGAACCAGGGACAAAGGCCACGTATTTATTTTTTATTATACCACAATACACACACACACACACACACACACACACACACACACCCTTCAGGAATCTAGCATAGTTTGTTTTAGGGACCTGAACTGAGCACAAGCACTGTATTTGGAGTTATTTTAAGACCAAGTCATTATTTTTATTTTTAGTAGTTCTCCTTTGGGAATAAAATGCTACATTTTACTTCAGCAGGAAGATGATAAAATATTTGAGAAATGAATGTGTTGAATATTGGGTCACTTCTGAATCTTGATACTCCAGAGGAACTGATTTTTTTTCCACTCTTAATATCTCAAAAAATAGGCACACGTTAAAGTGGCTGTGAGGGATTGATGTTGCAAGTGCTTGAAATAAATTGAAGGGGAGCGCCTGGGTGGCTCAGTTGGTTAAGTGACTGCCTTCGGCTCAGGTCATGATCCCAGGGTCCTGGGATAGAGCCCCGCATCGGACTCCCTGCTCCGCGGGAAGCCTGCTTCTCCCTCTCCCACTCCCCCTGCTTGTGTTCCCTCTCTCGCTGTGTCTCTCTCTGTCAAATAAATAAATAAAATCTTTAAAAAAAAATTAAATAAATTGAAGGACTTTTACAGGTTATTCCCCATATGCTCATAAAACAAGTTGTAGTTTTTAGCTATGGTATAATCAATATCCCTTATATAATGATGCTACCAGAAGGTTTCTCCTTGTGTTTCAAAAAAATTAACTTGAAAACTTATAAGATCATTACTCTTTACCTGTGAAATTGTTTATCTACTTATCTCCTATTAGGCTTTAAACTTATTGAGTGTATGAACTATATCTTGTTCATTTCTGTATGCCTGGTAGTTATCATATTGCCTCACATCAAGTAGATGCTCAATAAATGCTTATTTTATTACCATATTTTACCTATTTTAAGATGCACTTTTTTTCACATTTTACCATCTCTGAAATTGGGATGCATCTTACAATTGATAATGGTGTACGTTATGGTCAACGAAGTTTGAAAATCTTCAACCGATATCTCCTGGTAAAATCAAGAAAGCACCAAACTCACAACATATTAGATTTAATGAAGTATGGGTAACCGATAAATTATTAAAAGATTACCTTCCTTAAGTTGTTTATTATAATATTGATTCAAACATATTTTCTAAAGGGGTGTCATACGTATGACCTTAAATACCCTTTTACAATTTTACAGCCTCATAAATTATATAGTTTGATTCAATTTATTATCAGCTTTTTTTTATTACTTGTATTACTTATAAGTAATAAAAATGGAGTTTATCATTTTAGCCATGTTAATTACCTTTACTCTGCCATGTAATTGAGAAATGGGTCCTTCAGATTTTATTATTCTTCCAATTCACTCTTTTGTAATTTACTCAAAAGTGTTAACACATGTTTCACATTAATCTTTGTTTTTGTATTAACCTAATTATATATTGAGTACACATAGTAACATTCTGCTAAAAGCCATGGAGATAGTAATATTTCTATCTCTGTGACATCTGAGACCCTGAACCCATAAGCAAAACCTCTACTAAGCAATTAGCATTTGTTTACATTGTAACCAACCAACACTCTCCAAGCTTTAGTAAATAATCTCCTATTCTGTTTATGAATTTCAGTTTACTTATATATATGTGCTGCCTTGTTTTGTCCAGTTCATCACTTGAAAACTTGGTTGTTTTAATAGCTAGGGGGAAAAATATTTCTTTATAAACTGCATGACCATATTTGTTTAATTTGAAAGGATTTGGAAAAAGGAAAGAGGCTTTTTTTTTTTTAAAAAAAACTTTGTGAGTGAGGTGTACAGATGAAAGGAATAAAAAAGTCTGATTTTTAAAGCAACAGTCTGCTTATTATAGCAGATGATCAGAAATGCCGACTGAAATTCTTCAGTGGACCATTTCATCATCTGCAGCAGCATGACAGACTTTCACATAATCCCAGTGGTCTGCAGATGTGCATAAAGGCAACTCCTCATACGTAAAAAGAATATTTCAATGTACCTACTCTTTCCCAATTTTTTAAATAAAACTTTATTACAGGGACACTTGGGTGGCTCTGTCAGTTAAGCCTCGGACTCGATTTCAGCTCAGGTCATGATCTCAGGGTGGTGAGATTGAGCCCTGTGTCAGGCTCCATGCTCAGCAGGGAGACTGTTTGAGATTCTCTCTCTTCCACTCCCTCTATCCCTCCCCACACACTCTCTCTCTCTCTTTCTCCTTCAAATAAATAAATCTTTAAAAAAAAAAAAACGGGGGCACCTGGGTGGCTCAGTCATTAAGCATCTGCCTTCAGCTCAGGTCATGATCCCAGGGTCCTGGGATCGAGCCCCACGTCGAGCTCTCTGCTCAGCGGGAAGCCTGCTTCTCCCTCTGCCACTCCCCCTGCTTGTGTTCCTTCTCTCACTGTGTCTCTCTCTGTCAAATAAATAAATAAAATCTTAAAAAAAAAAAAAAAAAACTACATGCTGCAGGCCAAATACGGGAACAGAAGTTATTTTTAGATAAGGGTCAAGTGGTCTTTTACAAGTATTTGATATTGCACTCCTGGACATTTATTCCAGGGAAATGAAAATTTATGTTTACACAAATGGCTGTACAGGGGCGCCTGGGGGGCTCAGTCGGTTGAGCACTCGCACTCGACTCCGGATTTCAGCTCAGGTCAGGATCTCAGGGTCATAGGATCAAGCCCCATGTGGGGCTCCATGCTGGGCATGGACCCTGCTTAGGATTCTCTCTCTGCCTTTCCCCCTTGACCCTCTTCTCTCTCTCTCTCTCTCAAAAAAAGGGGGGCACACCTGGGTGGCTCTGTTGGTAGAGCGTCTAACTCTTGGTTTTGGCTCAAGTCATGATCTCGGAGTCCTGTGATCGGGCTAATATCAGGCTCTGCGGGGAATCTGCTTGAGGGTTCCCTCCCTCTACCCCTCCCCCGACACACACACACACACACACACACACACACACACACACACTCTCTCTCTCTCTCTCTCTCTCAAATAAGTCTTTTTTTAAAAAGCCTGTACATAAATGTTCATAGCAGCTTTATTCATAATAGCCCCAAACTGGAAAAAGCCCAGTGTCTTCAGTAGGTGAATAATTAAACAAATTGTGGTACATCCATACCACAGGGTGCTCCACAGCAATAAAAAGGAACTACTGATACATGTAATTATTTAAATATATCTCAAGGGAATTGTGCTGAGTGAAAGAAGCCAGGCCCAGAAGGTTACAAACTATATTATTCCATTCATGCAAACATTCTTTAAATAACAGAATTATAGAGGCAGAGAACAGATTAGTGATTTCCAAGGGTTAAGGATGATGGAGGTAGGGTGATGGGTGTGGCTATAAAGGGTTAGCAAGACCAAGCCCTGTGGTGATGGGAGAGTTCTGTTCCTAATTGTGATAGGAGTTACACAGATCTGTATCTGTGATAAAGTTGCATAGAAACACACACACACACACACACTGACCACCTAAAAACTGGTGAAATATCCTGGTTATAATATTGTACTAAGTAAAAGGTACATAGGACCTCCCTGTTCATTTTTTTCCCAAATTCTTGGGAATCTATTATTATTTCAAAATTAAAAGCTTTAAAAAGATATTCTGCATAGACAGGTGGAGCCTTATCAAACCAAAAATCTACACAGTGAAAGAACCAACAAAGTGAAAAGACACCCTACAGAATGGGAGAAGACGTTTGCAAACCATATGGCTGATAAGGGGTTAATATCCAAAGTATAAGGAACTCCTATAACTCAATAGCAAAAAACTAACCCAATTTAAAAGTGAATAAGAAACTAAATAGACATTTCTCCAAAGATGACTTACAAATGGCCAGCAGGAAAATGAAAAGGTGCTCACCATCACTAATCATCAGGTAAATGCAAATCAAAACCACAATGAGGCATCACCTCACACCACACATGTTAGGATGACCATCATCAAAAAAAAAAACAATATAGCAAGTGTTTGGTGAGGATGTGGAGAAATTGGACTTCCTGTACACTATTGGTGGGAATGTAAATTGGTGCAAGCACCATGGAAAACAGTACATAGGTTCCTCAAAAAATTAAAATTAGAACTAATATCCAGCTTCCCACTTCTGGGTATATATCCAAAGGAATTGAAATCAAGATCTTGAAGAGATATTTATACTTCCATGCTCATTACAGTATTATTCACAACAGCCAAGAAGTGGAGACCACCTAAATGTCCACTGATGGATGAATGGATAAAGAAAACATGGTAGATGCATACAATGGAATATTATTCAGGCATAAAAATAAATCATGCCATTTGCAACAACATGGATGAGTCTGGAGGACATTATGCTAAGTAAAACAGGCTAGTCGCAGAAGGATAATACTGCATGATCCACTTACATAGGAGGCATATAAAATGGTCAGCTTCATAGGAACAGAGTAGAATGGTGGTTGCCAGAGGCTGGGAGGAGAAATGGGGGAATTGCTGTTTAATGGACACAGAGTTTCAGTCATACAAGATGGAAATTACAATATTGTGCTTATACTTAAAAATAAATTGCCCAGGGATGCCTGGGTGGCTCAGTTAGTTAAGCGTCTGCCTTTGGCTCAGGTCATGATTCCGGAGTCCTGGGATCGAGTCCCCATCAGGCTCCTTGCTCAGTGGGGAGGCTGCTTCTCCCTCTGCCTGCCACTCCCCCTGCTTGTGCTCGCTCTTGTGCACACGCATGCGCGCTCTGACAAATAAAATGTTTTTAAATAAATAAAAAATAAATTGCCCAGGTGTAGCCCCCTGCAGAATATTTCTGAGAATTCCTAAGGAGGTTTGCCTGCCTCATGCCACCTCTTCAACTAAACTGACTTATCCCTATTTTTGGCCATTGTCACCACCTTTCCATGATGCAAAATTGTATAAGCCAAATCTCTGGTTCTATTTTAAGATTGCCATAAGGGAATTAGAATTCAGAAAAGGAAATTCTAATTTGATCAAATTTGTGGAGCTTATCCCAAGTCCATTGGATTCACTTTGCCACAGGAATCCTTTACCATTTACTACTATCAGTCTTTCCCAGCAATAATGTCATTAAACTCCAGTCTACAACTGGTCTGTTCCAGAGTCTACTCCAGAACACAGAAGGGACGGGAAGCTTTGATTCTTTTCACTGACTTCTACACTCTCTTAAAACTTTGCCCAAACCAACATAAATACTAAATATCTTACCCATGGGGTATTCTGTTTTACAAACCAGATGTGACCAACCTATTACTATTAAAATTGAAATTAAATTTTTAAAATAATTTTCTTAAAACTTCTGTTCCAGATCATGGGTCCCAACAGTAAATTAAGGTCTATGGTCTTTCCAAACCTTGCATGTAAATTTCCAATTCTGATGCCAATGCCAAGTCCCATCCCAAGGGGGGGGTACCCAGAGCACTGGGCAATGGTGCCCATTTCCCATCCTTCAGGACCGACTGTGGCTCCACACATAGAAACACACAACATATTGTCCCGGTCCTTAATCCCTAGTAATCTCAGGCCTTCAGGCAATTAAAAAGCATTTACTCCTGGTATAGAAAGTGGTAATTCTTTCTTGAAATGTTACTATAAAATTGCCTGGGCTTATTCAAAGTCTTTTTTCACTTCTCCCTCCCTCCCTCCCTCCCTCCTCTTTCCTGTTTTCTCCCTTTTACTCAGGAAACTATTTAAATCCTTAGATAAATAAAAGCAGTGTGTTTCTGATTATTTTCTGTAGATACAAGTATTGCTCCAAATTTTTAAAAGCTTTTTCTTGTTGAATAAATTTTCTTTTGTTATTCATAAAATTTTCTTAACATTGTGCTCCACTCTGCCTCCACTCTGTCATTTTCCTTTGCTTTTTCAAAATTAATATCACTGTATACATCTTAAACACCATGGAATTTAATATTAAATATTTTATTGGCTATATAGAACATGTTTTTAATAATAAAAACTCATGGGTATAATTTTAATTAAGTACCATCTTATAGTCTCTTCTTTTATTCTTTGGTTATCTTTGCAACAAGAAAAATAATATGCCCTGATCTAGAATAAGAATCTAGTAACTTTGATGTTAAACATTTCCCTGAGTACTATATAAAATACGTAATTTAAGGAACAGTCTGAATCTTTAAAATTCTGTTTATTTTTCTTCTTTCCTTTTAAAATGTGATTGAAGAGTACAAAGACCACATATTACTCAATATTGTTAATTACTTTAATTATTAATGGAGAAGTCAATTTTTAAAGACTTGTGTATAAGACTATAATTTGTTACTTGCAAAAAGTATAGAAAGTTAAAATTTTATAATATGCTTAATTATTTTTCTGTTTAGTGTACATATTTAGGCACCTACCATGAACCAGGAATGTGCTTAGAATGAATGGGGTGTAGCTGATGTAGAACTTGGCCATCAGCATCACCAGGGAACTCATTAAAAATGTAAAGCCTCAGAACCCACCCCCAATCTACTGAGTCAGGAACACTGGGAGTGAGATTAACAACTCTTCAAGCTGATTCTGACTCACCTATGCTAAAATTTGAGGACACTGATTCACATGAAACAATTACTATGTAGTGTGGAAAGTATCACATTAAATATGTCTACAAAATACTCTAGAAAAAGGAAGAAACAGCAAATAACTGGGAAATTAAGGAAAACTCTATAGAAGTGATGTTTGAGCCATCTTTGGAGCTGAGTAGGATTTTACTCTTTAATTAAACAAATCTTTGTACAACACATAGTATCCTAGTCACTCTGCCAGACTGAGAGAGTTTAATAAACAATAGTTCAATAAAAGTCATTGAGCAATAACGCAATAACTCAGAGGCAGATTTACTAGGAAGCTAACCAAGCTGAAGCTTCAGGCTTCCTCTCTCGCCTGGGACCCTTCCAATGCCCCATGTCTACTTTGTAATTATACAAAATTAGGAGAATGCATAATTGTGTACTCTTTTTCTTACATTGGGCCCTCCCCAAATTGTATAAGCCTCACGTCCCCCCACAAAACCTACCTCCAAAATCACACTTGCTATGTTTGGAGGTAGAAGGGAGATAGTAAGGAAGCAAGCCAGGACGTTCCAGCAAAGGAAACCACATATGCCAGGGGATGGAGGCAGAGAGTGTTAAGTCTGCAGCATACCTGGAGCAGGGGTAACTGGGGGGAAACTGATGCTGACAAGGTGCATTACTAGAAGCCTTGGATGCACTGCCAAGGGGTTTGGACTTTATCCTCTACACAATAAATTACATTAGAGATTTCTCAGTGGGTGCCTGCATTTAACAAAGGTAACTGTAGCCACTGTGGAAGCAAACAGATTAATGAAGGGAGAGACTAGAACTAGGGACATCAGTCAGGAGCGTAACGAAATAGACCAAGAGGGAAATGTTGAAGGTGTAGGTGCAGGTAATGGGCGTGAATTTGAGGGATATACTACTTAAGGACCATTTGGAAGATAGACCAGGAAGAGATATTAAAGGTGACTTAGATTTATAGTTTGGGTGGTTTGGATGCATTATAATGTGAATAATAAACCTCTCTGCTCAAAAAAATATATGGAGGAGCAGTGGGTTTATGGAGAAAATAATGCGCTCCATTTCAGTAAGTTGTTTTTCTACATTATTTGTCTATCATTCTGAAATACGTATATATCTTTCTAAATAACGGCTTTTTGAAAAGAGCTACACATTGAAAGATAAATTACTTATATATAGCCTGGTGCTTTATAAATATGCAATATCATTATTCTAAAAATTGTTACATTCTATAGTCATTAATTAAATCACTATTTCTTTCTAAAAAAAAAAAAAAACATGAAATGGGATTTAAGTATGGCAAAAGCCTGTCTTGCTGATAAAATATGGAACCAAACAGACTAAAATAACACCATCTTTGGCTAGAAAAATGGTTCTAAAATATCTGCAAATAGCTTCCAGGATGAAGAGGTCAGAAGACTCCCCATTTATATCATTAAATGGAAGGTAGCAGAGTAGGTAAGGAGAAGAAGGGACGGTACACTCTGCTTGGATCCAGGTGGAGGTTGGGGGTTAATGGAAGAAAGTTTAAAGTTCCCTATCAGAGATAAACATGACAGAAGCAGTGAGTTATATCTGCGATCCACATCAAAGAACACTAAACAGATTTGATGCCTTGATATAATTATACAGATAGACATTTAGCAAAGCATAAAGCAGCATGATGTCTCAAGAAAAAGGTCATCTAAATATCCCTAAAGGATTGTTCACTGAGATTGTTCAGAAAGAGAAAACTCTCCAAGGATGAGGGACATCTGTTTTTGTTGCGTGAGCTTTGCAGTGCTTTTAGACTTCATGACTGGCTCATTGCCATTTAATAGGAAAGCCATTGTCAAGGCACCCCACCCCTCATTGAGAACTCTGCTTGCTGGGCCATGGCACTGCTAACCACAACAGAAAGAAACAGCGGATCCTCCAGAGTTGTCATGCAAGTCCTCAGGCCAACTTAATATCCATCAGAGTTCCTTGCTGGGACTTATGAACTTATACACCTGGGATTCTGACAGTGCATCCTGACAACATTTCTACATTTAGGATTGAAAATATTTCTCTCTTTCCCTGGATTTATCTCATTCCTGGTGGAAGTTAATTCCCTGGTTCTCTGTATTTTTTATGGCTCCACAAGCTAAAGGTGATTTTAGATATTAACACAGTTCACCCCATATTTAATTGGCAAGTGGTCAGGAATTTTACATAGTAATAGTGGAGAGTGGGTGGGGGGAGGGAAATTGTTTCGTGGGTATAGATAAGTTCTGGAGATCTGTTTCACAACAATGTGAATATACTTAACACTATTGAACTGTACACTTAAAAATGGTTAAGATTGTTTAAAAATTTTCATTATGTATTATGCCACAAGAAACTCCAGGACCCTAATGGGTACCTTAGGTCTTCAGGATCCCTCTAACTTGTTTTTGTATTGTGTTCCTGGCTTGATTCTTGGTATTTAACTATACATTTGTCAAACAGAAATTGAGCCGCATATTCAACTGACAGGCATACAGTTTGAAGCTGAGTTAAAAGAATTGTGTATCTGCCACTGTACGAAGTTAGGTGATTCATAAACCAAACCCCTTGATGTGGTGCAGAAAAGCAATACTTAATGATTTCAAACCCAAAGCCAATACCCGTCCATTCTTCAGTATTCCTCATCATGGAGAAAAACAAAAACATAAATGACTTCAAATAGCATGTAGATGAGCATTTCTATTTTGCTTAAGAATGTAAGTATTTTTCCTCTAATGCAATACATGCATTCCAGAACACCTTGCATTCTATAAAATTATATGCTACACATGACAGGGCTTCTGAGAAACTTTGGATTAGCCACAGACCACTCAAACCTATGCAACTTTATATACAGAACATTAACACCAAAAAAACCAATACTACCATAGCTTAAAAGATATGTTAAATCCTAATGAATAACTACTGTAGTTAATATAGGCATGGTAAACATAGGTATTTGTTGCAGGAAATAACAGTAGCTTGATGGAAAGGGGTGACAGGAGGGTTGAGACCACTGAGCTTTGTAGCAACAAGGACAACATTCAAAAGGATCAGCAAAAGCTGAAGGGTACTTCCAACACAAGGCATTGGCCAAGCAGAGCCAAGGGTGAAAATATGGGATGAATGGGATTTTAATACTCCTGAGATCCTTTGTGCCTTGCTGCGCTCCTCTGTGGTAGTACACTTTATGTTCAGCTCCTGTTGCCTGGCAGTGTAGAAGATTAGTGCACTGGGAAAATCTTGGATAAACCAATGGCAAATTCAGTATTATTTTGGCAGTACCCTGCATTACTGCTATAGACTGAATGTTTGTATCCCTCCAAAATTCATAGGTAAAACGTAATCTCGAAGGTGATAGTATTAGGAGGTAGGGCTTTGGGGAGGTTGGTTAGGCCATGAGTGTAGAGGCCTCATAAATGGGACTTAGTGACCTTATAAAAGAGACCCCAGAGAGCTCACCTGCCTCTTCTGTCATGTGAGGACACAACAAACAGGAAGCAGGAAGCAGGAAGCAGGGCTCTCACCAGACATCTAATCTACTGGCACTTTGATCTTGGACTTCCTAGCTTCCAGAATGGTGACAAATTTCTATTGTCTATAAGCCACCTAGTTTATGGTATTCTGTTATAGCAGCCCTAACAGATTAAGACAATTGCCAATCATGTTGAAGCAACGTTGAGTTATAGAAATGCACGTTGCCCCAGAACAGACTGTATCTGCATTTGAACATTTTCTAAAAATTGATATAATGTGTATGTTTGATTAGATTTGACAATTGGGAATGAACTTGGTTCCTGTCCCTGCATCAACACCCTGTATACAAACCCTTTCCTGCAGCTGGATGAGTTTTCCTCTAAAACTTTCTCCAAGAATCACTGAAAATGAGTATTTGATTAAGTGCTGCTAAGGGTTTCTTGATGTACAAAGTAAGCAGAGAAAATTTCAGTATCTTCAAAACTATTGTTACATTTGTTGTTATCATTAATGACTATTTGAAAAAACAGTCCTGAATGCAGAGGACTTTCATAAAGCATGGTCATCAGACCAACTATTTCAGAATTACCTAGTGGGCTTCTTAAATAGGTAGATTTCCCTGTGCCAACCTGAGACTTTTGAAATCAGCATTTCTGCCAAGAGGTCCCAAAAACCTTTATTTTGTCAAAACGTTCAGTTAAATCTAATGCTCTTTAAAGTTTGGGAAGCAGTAATATAATGGTTTCCTGCCACATAATACAAGTGGACATAGTACAGATGGTTGTCTAACAATGTATCTTTCAAAGCATGTGCTACTAAGAATCTGATACAATCTCATGACAGGCACTGAGGCAGGAAAAGCATTGCAAGAGTAGACTTAGGCAAGTGCTACCTGATACTGTTAGGGTATATTACACCTGGGACATCTATTCCCTGACAGGGCATTCAGGTCTTCTCTTCAAGTCTTTAATCCATTTTGAGTTGATTTTTTGCATATGGTGTAAGATAGAGGTCCAGTTTCATTCTTTTGTATGTAGCTGTCCAGTTTCCCCAACACCATTTATCGAAGAGACTGCCCTTTCCCCACTGTATATTCTTGGCCCCTTTTATGTAAATTAATTGACCATATATGCATGGGTTAATTTCTGAGCTCTCTATCCTGTTACATTGACATATGGGTCTATTTTTATGCCCATACCATACTGTTACAGCTTTGTTGTATAGTTTGAAATCAGGGAGTGTAATACCTTCAGTTTTGTTCTTTCTCAAGATCGCTTTGACTATTGGAAGTGTTTTGTGGTTCCATACAAATTTTAAGATTGTTTGTTCTATTTCTGTGAAAAATGTCATTGGAATGTTGATAGGGATTACACTGAATCTAATCTGTAGGTGGCTTTGCATAGTATGGACCTTTTAACGATACTTCAATCCATGAGCACAGAATGTGTTTCCATTTATTTGTGCCATCTTCAATTTCTTTCATCATTGTCATAGTTCTCACTGTGCAGGTCTTTTATCTCCTTGGTTAAATTTATCTCTTAAGTATTTTATTCTTTTTGATACAAGTGTAAATAAGATTTTCTTGATCTTTTTTCTGATAGTTACTAGTATGTAGAAACACAACTGATTTTTGCATGTTAATTTCATATCCTGAAATTTTACTTTATTTATTCTAACAGTTTTTTGGTGAGGTCTTCAGAGATTTCTATATATAATACCATGTAATACACAAATAGAGTTTTGCTGCTGCTTTTCTGATTTGGATGCCTTTTATTTCTTTTTCTTTTTTTTTTAATGATTTTATTTATTCATTTGTCATAGAGAGAGCGGGAGAGAGCACAAGCAGAGAGAGTGGCAGGCAGAGGGAGAACACAAACAGGGGGGAGGGGCAGCGGGAGAGAGAGAAGCAGACTCCTGGCTGAGCGGGGAGCCCGATATGGGGCTCCATCCCAGACCCTGGGATCATGACCTGAGCCGAAGGCAGACGCTTAACGACTGAGCCAGCCAGGCGCCCCTATTTCTTTTTCTTACCTAAATATAACTTTTTAATAGTGCTCAGGGGTTAAAGTCATACAAATGAAACTAGCACTTCAGGAATGAATGTTCTTGTTGGTTTAAAAATCTTAATCGGCTGAACATTTGGAAGTTTTTAATTCTTCAATTAATAGTTACTTTAATCTGAAAGTACCACACTTGGCTGTTGGTGTGACTAATCTTTTTAGTTCTTCCCCTTCTCAGTGATACAGCCATTTTCTTGTCCCAGGTAATGATTTACTCTAAGATAGAAAAGTGGAAGTGAGATTGTAAGGGCCGCAGTCATTCATACCTCCAGTTCCATTAAGAATGTGCAAAATTACACAACTGGATGTTTTTTGTTCCAGTTGAACTAGAAATAAAAGTAACAAAGATACAATTTCTATTATTATCTAAAGAAAATCTTACCTGAATGAAACACAATTCCTATTAAAGTAGAATAAGTCATGGTTTAGCTAGAAAGAGTACCCAGGAGGGCAAGCCCTTAGATTTACAAATACACATCTAAAACATCTATTAAATCCAGTGTGTTCAGTCTCAAAAACTTCCAAATGCCCGTGTGCCTTGTTCCTATAAACACCCATCTCTCCTCAGTCATGACACTTGGAAAAAAGATCAATAAAAGATGAATTTCATGGTACCCATTTGATCACCAGAAATAGAAAGGTGGGTGATAAATAAATTATAAATGTAATGACAATCCTATGGAGCCCAGGCCAGCTGATGGGAGCATACACTTATTTAGAGGGATGAAAAGGGGACATAATCACACATAATCCCAAAGCCAATGAGCTCAGAGAGTATTTAATACAAGGTTCTTTAAATTGTCAACAAAACCCGGTATCCCTCTGTTGATTATGGATAGGCCTCCAGAGTACTGGATTCATTTCAGCATTAGAAGGCTGGTAGGCTCTATTGATGTGTGTTTATCATCGTTGGTTTTTCCAGAACTTTAGAGATAATCCAGAGTGCAGGAAAGATGGAGTGGGATGTCAACAACAAGAAAGTAAAAAACAGAATGAGGCCATACCACTTTGGAAAGCTTCCCATTATCCACTGGGAATATATATTGTTTATTCAATTGCAGAGTGCCTTGAATGCAAAACAGAATAGAAGCAACAGGTTGGTCATTTAACAAGAAAGGTAACATCGAAGAGACATCTAATTCGGTACCCAACTACCTATTGTGGGAAAATCAGATTACCAGAAATACACCATCTCTTCAAGCCTATGTCCTTTGAATTTGGAAGAGTTTCAGGAACATAAGAAGAATTATGTGGCAAATAAATCTGTCTTCAGATATTACAGAGAGTATATGAGTTGTGTTTTTGAAATTTGTTTTCTAAGGGTCCAAATTCATCAATAAATGATCAGTGTCCACACACAGTGGAATAGATCTATATATTTACTTGAAAAATGTCCTTGATACATTGCCAAGTGAAAAAAATCAAATACCTAACAGTTCTGCTTATTAAGTAGTTAGGTCTGAAAAACTTAATAGTAGTATTCTCAAGGCATTTCTCTTGAAAATTGTAAACATCCCATGGTGACCCAGGGCGCCAGCTGTTTAGGAAACACAGCCTGGAATATGTACCTGGGAGTAAAATTGATGAGTTGAGAAATAAATGTTTATTCTTTACCAGAAATTGGCATGTGTTCTCCAAAATGTTTCTACCAAGGTGCTCTAGGAGCAGTGTAAGAAATTTCACATCACTCCACACTCCAGACTCCATTTGGTATTGTCAGACTTTCAACATTTGTAACTCTTAGGTCTATGTGCTATTATTTCATTTTGACCTGGTGGGCAGGCAGGTTTCAAACCAGAATAATATTAATATAATAAGAGTTATTATATAATATAAATAAAACATTAATTTTAAATATAAGTAAAATAATATAAATATATAGTAGAATATACAAGAGTTGAGAGGAAAAAGGAGGTGATAAAAATTTTGTTAATGGCAAAGTTAGGCAGTATTCTCTGCCAGTAATCAATACTGTCTTGTAGAATTCAAATGGTCTTTTTTGAATTATTGATCTTTTCCCTCCCAGCTGGTTTTGTGTTCACCCAATTTGTTTATGTACGTAAATATATACATATTTTTTGCAAAAATGACATCATACTCTACCCACCATTCTTTTTATTTTCAGCTTTATTAAGATATAACTGATACAGTTTTGTACAAGTTTAAGGTATACAATATGCTGATTTGATACACTTACATATTTCCAAACGATTACCGCTATAGCATTAGCTAACACCTCCATCACATCACATAATTACCATTGCATTCTGGGGGTGAAAACATTTAAAATCTAGTCTCTTAGCAATTTTGAAGTATATGATACAGTGTTGTTAAGCATAATCAAAATGCTGTACATTAGATCCCCAGAACTTATTCATCTTATAACTGGAAGTTTTTACCCTTTGACCACAACACTAAATTTCTCCCACCCCCAATCCCTGATAACCACCACTCTACTCACTGTTTCTAAAAGATTGGCTGTTTTAGGTTCCACATGTAAGTGATATCATGCAGTATTTTTCTTCCTCTGTCTGACTTAGTTCGCCTAGCATAATGTCTTCCACATTCACCCATTGTCCCAAATGACAGGATCTCCTTCTTTCTCATGGCTGAATAATATCTGTTGTATATATTCTCTCTGTCCCTTAATATAAGTGACATACCATATTATATTCATTTCAGGTATAAAATGTAATGATTCAGCACTTCACAGTGTTGTGAAATGATTGCCATAATAAAACTACTCACCATCCATCACCATAAAAAGTTACCAAAAAAAAAAAAGTTACAAAAAATTATTTTTCCTATGATGAGAACTTTCAAGATCCGCTCTCTTGGCAACCTTCAAATACACACTACAACACCATTCACTACTGTATGTATATGTATATGCTATACACCACATCCCCATGAGCTATTCATTTCCCAGCTGGCAGTCTGTGCCTTCCAATCCCCCATTCTCTATTTTGCCCATCCCCAACTCCTCTTCCTCCTAGCAACCACCACTCTGTTCTCTATATCCATGTATTTTGTTATGTTGTTTGTTAGTTCTTAAGATTCCACGTGTAAGTAAGATCATATGGTGTTTGTCTTTCTCTATCTGACTTACTTTACTTAGATCAAGGTGCATCCATGTTGTTACAAATGGCAAAATTTCATTCTTTTTTAATGGTTAAGTAGTATTCCATTTTGTATATATGCCAAACGTTCTTTATCCATCCATACATCAATGCACACTAAGGTTGTTTCCATTTCCATATCTTGGCTGTTGTAAATAATGCTGCAATAAACATAGTGGTGCATATATCCCTTTAAGTTAGTGTTTTTGTTTTATTTGGATAAATACCCAGAAGTAGAAATACTGGATCATATGGTGGCTCTATTTTTAATGTTTTGGGAAACCTCCATACTGTTTTCCACAGTGGCTCCACCAATTTATGTTCCCACCAACAGCATACAAGGGCCCCCTTTTCTCCACATCCTTACCAAAACTTGTTATTTCTTGTCTTTTTGATAATAGCCATTCTAACTGGCGTGAGGTGATATCTCATTGTGGTTTTGATTTGCATTTCCTTGATGATTAGTAGGGTTTAGCACCTTTTCATCTGCCTGTTGGCCATCTGTATGCTTCTTTGGAAAAATGTCAACTGAGGTCCTCTGCCCGTTTTTTAAGTGGATTGTTTGATTTGTTCTTATTGAGTTGAGTATGTGTAAATCCTCAATATATTTGGGGTATTTGCCCCTTATTGGATATATTATTTGCAAATATTTTCTTCCATTTAGTAGATTGCTTCTTCGTTTTGTTGATGGTTTCCTTTGTTATGCAGAGGCTTTTTAGTTTTTGTAGTCCCATTTATTTTTGTTTTTGTTGTTTTGGGAACATCTTGGAAACAGATCAAGATAACATTATCAAGACCAATGTCAGTGTTTACCACCTATCTATTCTATCCTAGAATTTCTATGGTTTTATGTCTTACATTCAAGTATTTCATCCATTTTAAGTTAACTTTTATATATGCCATAAAACAATAGTCTAGTTTCATTTTCTTGCTGCTGGCTCTCTGGCTTTTCCAAAACCATTTACTAAAAAGACTGTCCTTTCCCCATTGTATACTCTTGCCTCCTTCATCATAAATTAATTGATCATATATGCATAGGTTTATTTCTGGGCTTTCTATTCTATTCCATTTGATCTATGTGTCTGTTTTTATGCCAATACTATACCACTTTGATTATTATAACTTTGTAATATAAATTGATTTCAGGGTGTATGATAGTTCCAGCTTTGTTCTTCTTTCTCAAGACTGCTTTGGCTATTCAGGGTGTTTTGTGGTTCCATATGAATTTTTTGCATTGTTTGTTCTGTTTCTGTGAAAAATGCCATTGGGATTTTGATTGGAATTGCAGATTGCTTTGGGTAGTATGGACATTTTAAGATATCAATTCCTCCAATCCATGTGCATGGGTTGTCTTTCCATTTATTTGTATCTTCTTCAATTTCTTTTATCACTGTATTACAGTTTTCAATGTATATGTATTTCACTTCCTTGGTTAAATTTATTCTAGGTATTTCTATCTTTTTATCATTTTATTTAATCCCCATCCCCTTTTTCCCCCAAACTCCTACCATGCCCCCACCTAGTAACCATTAGTTTGTTCTCTATAGTTAAGAGTCTGTTTCTTAGTTTGTCTTCTTTTTCCTTTGCTCATTTATTTTGTTTCTTAAATTCCACATATGAGTGAACTCATACCATATTTGTCTTTCTCTGATTGACTGATTTGCTTAACATTATACTCTCTAGGTCTGTCCATGGTGTTGCAAATGGCAAGATTTCATTCTTTTTTTGGTCTCCCTAATATTCCATTGTATTTATATCACATCTTCTTTATCCATTCATCTATCAATGGACACTTGGGTTGCTTCCATAGTTTGGCTATTATAAATAATGCTGAAATAAAATAGGAGTGCATGTATCCCTTTGAATTAGTGTTTTTGTATTGGGGGCAGTAAATACCTGGTAGTGTGATTACTGGATCATAGGGCAGATCCATATTTAACTTTTTGAGGAAGCTTCACACTGTTTTCCTCAGTGGCTGCACAAGTTTGCATTCCCACCAACATTGCACAAGTGTTCCTTTTTCTCCATGTCCTCACCAACATTTGTTCCTTGTGTTTGTGATTTTAGCCATTCTGACAGGTATGAGGATGATGTCTCACTGTAGTTTTGATTTGTATCTCTGTGATGACGGGTGATGTTGAACATCTTTTCCTGTGTCTGTTGGCTATCTGGATGTTTTCTTTGGAGAAATGTCTGTCCATGTCATCTGCCCATTTTTAAATTGGATTATTTTTCTTTTGGGTATTGAATTGTATCAGTTCTTTATAGATTTTGGATACTAACCCTTTATCAGATATGTCATTTGCAAATATCTTCTCCCACTCAGCAGGTTGTTTTTGTTTTGTTGACTGTTTTCTTTGCTTTGTACTTTTTATTTTGATGTAGTCACAATAATTTATTTTCACTTTTATTTCCCTTGCCTCAAGAGACATATCTAGAAAAATGTTGCTACAGCCGATGTCAGAGAGATTACCGCCTATGTTCTCTTCAAGGATTTTTATGGTTTCAGGTCTCACATTTAGGTCTTCAATCCATTTTGAGTTTATTTTTGTGTATGCTGAAAGAAAGTGGTCCAGTTTCATTTGCATGTGGTTGTCTAGTTTTCCCAGCACCATTTGTTGAAAAGACAGTCTTTTTCCCATTGTGTATTCTGTCCTCCTTTGTCAAAGATTAATTGACCATGTAATTGTGGGTTTATTTCTGGGTTTTCTGTTCTATTCCATTGATCCCTGTGTCTATTTTTATGCCAGTACCATACTATTTTAATGATGACTGCTTTGTAATATAACTTTAAGTCTGGAATTGTAATACTTCCAGTTTTGTTTTTCTTTTTCAAGATTGTTTTGGCTATTCAAGGCCTTTGTGTTTCCATATGAATTTTAGAATTGTTTGTTCTAGTTCTGTGAAAAATTCTGTTTGTATTTTGACAGCAATTGCATTAAATTATAGATTGCTTTGGGTAGTATACACAGTATTTTTTCTCCCAACCTCTGAGCATGAAATGTCTTTCCATTTCTTTGTATCATCTTGAATTTCTTTCATCAATGTTTTATAGTTTTCAGAGTACAGGTCTTTCACCTCCTTTGTTAAGTTTATTCCTAGATATTTTATTGTTTTTGGTGTAATATAAATGGAATTGTTTTCTTAATTTCATTTTTTACTTCATTATTAGTGTATAGGAATGTAACAGAATTCTGTACATTGATTTTGTATCCTACAACTTTACTGAATTCATTTATTAGTTTTAGTAGTTTTTTGGTGGAGTCTTTAAGGTTTTTGATATATAGTATCATGTCATCTGCAAATAGTGAGAGTTTTACTTCTTCCTTACCAATTTGGATGCCTTTTATTTCTTTATGTTGTCTGATTGTTGTCACTAGGACTTCCAGTATTGTGTTGAATAAAGTGGTGAGAGTGGACATCCTTGTCTTATTCCTAACCTAAGGAAAAGCTCTGTTTTCACCATCAAGTATGATATTGGCTGCGGGTTTTTTATATAAGGTCTTTATTACGTTGAGATATGTTCCCTCTAGAAATACTTTGCAAAGGGTTTTTTTATTGTTATGTTAATCACCATACATTACATCATTAGTTTTTGATGTAGTGTTCCATGATTCATTGTTTGCGTATAACACCCAGTGCTCCATGCAGTACATGCCCTCTTTAATACCCATCACCAGGCTAACCCATCCCCCCACCCCCCTGCAAAGGGTTTTTATCATGAGTGGATGTCATACTTTGTCAAATGCTTTTCTGCATCTACTGAGATGACCGTATGGTTTTTATCCTTTGTCTTATTGATGTGATGCATATTGTTGATTGCTTTGTGAATATTGAACCATACTTGTATCCCAGGAATAAATCCCACTTTATCATGGTGAATTATTTTTTTAATGTATTGTTGGACTTAGTTTGCTAATATTTTGTTGAAAGTTTTTCTATCAGTATTCATGAGAGATAGTGGCCTATAGTTCCCTTTTTTATCATGTCTTTATCTGGTTTTGGTATCAGGGTGATACCTCATAGAATGAATTTGAAGTTTTCCTTCCTCTTGTATTTTTGGGAATAGTTTGAGAGGAATAGGTTTTAACTTTTCTTTAAATGTTTGATAGAATTCACCTATGAAGCTAGCTGGTCGTGGACTTTGGTTTTGGTAGTTTTTTGGTGTTTTTTTTTTTTTTTATTACTGATTCAATTTCATTGTTGGTAATTGTTCTGTTAAAATTTTCTATTTCTTCCTGCTTTAGTTTTGGTGGGTTACATGTTTCCAGGAATTTATCCATTTCTTCTAAGCGGTCTAATTTGTTGGCATATAGGTTTTCATAATATTCTGTTTCAATTGTTTGCAATTGGCAATAAAATTGTTCTCTTAAATTCTCTTTCTGATAGTTTGTTGTTATTGTATAGAAACACAAGAGTTTTTTGTGTGTTGATTTTGTACTATGCATCTTTACTGAATTTATTATTTCCAACATGTTTTTTTAAGTCTATAGGGTTTTCATATATAAAATCATGTCTTCTGCAAATAATGACAGTTTTGCTTCTTCCTTTGCAATGTGGATGCCTTTTATTTCTCTTTCTTGTCTAAGAAAGAGACAAGATAAGAAATTTTGTCTAATTGACAAAAAATCTTGTCTAATTGGTTAGAATTTCCAATACCATGTTAAATAAAAGTGGTGAGAGTGGGCACCCTTATTTTGTTCCTGATCTTACAGGAAAACCTTTTAGCTTTTCACCATTGACTATCATGTTAGCTGTGGGTTTGTCACTTATGGCCTTTATTATATTGAGGTACATTTCCTCTATACCCATGTTCTTGAGAGTTTTTATCAAATGCTCTCTCTGCATCTATTGATGAGATATGATTTTTAGTTTTTATTAATGTAATTGATCACATTGATTGATTTAGGGATGTTGAAATAACATATTGACCAGTAATTTTCTTTTCTTTTCTTTTCTTTTTTACAATGTCTTTACTCATTTTGCTATTTAGTTAATTAACTAAAATGAGCTACAAAGTGCCCCCTACTCCAGATTTTTGGAATTGCTGGAGAAGGATAGGTATTACATCTTCTTTAAATGTTTGGTAGAATTCACCAGTGAAGCTATCTGGTTCTGGACTTTTGTTTGTTGCAAGGTTTTTGATTAATGATTCAATCTCACTACTAATAATCAATTTGGATTTTATTTTTCTTAATGATTCAGTACATAGAAGGTTGCATGTTTCTAGAATTTTATCTATTTCTTCTAGGTTTTTGGTGTGTAATTATTCGGAGTAGTCTCTTACAATCCTTTGTATTTCTATGGTACGTGTTATAATCTCTCCTTTCTCATTTCTGACGTTATTTAACCCCTCTTTTTTTTTTATTCCTGGTGAGTCTAACTAAAATTTAGTCAGTTTTATCTTTTCAAGGACCAGGTCTTAGCTTCACTGATTTTTTTTTCTGTTTTCCTTTTATTCTTTATGTATCTCCACTCTGATCTTTGTTCTTTCCTTCCCTTCTAACTTTGAGCTTTGTTCTTGTTATTTTTTCTAGTTCCTTTAGGTATAAAGATAGATTGTTTGAGATATTTCTTGGTTCTTAAGGTAGGCCTGTATTGCTATGAACTTCTTCCTTAGAACTGCTTTTGCTGCTTTCCATCAATGTTGGTAAATTGTGTTTCCATTTTCATATCTCAAGGTATATTTTTATTTCTCCTTTGATATCTTTATTGACCCATTGGTTGTTCAGTACCATGTTTTTTAAATCTACATATTTGTGATTTTTCCAGTTCTCTTCTTTCAATTGATTTCTAAGTTCATACTATGTGATCAGAAAAAAATGCTTGATATGATTGCAATCTTAAATTTACAAAGTTTTTTAGTGACCTAACATATCTCCTGGAGAATGTTATAAATAAACATACATATATGACATAATATAACATGTTATATATATGATATGTATATTCTGGTCTAATGTGTCATTTAAAGCCAATGTTTCCTTATTGATTTTCTGTCTGGGTGATCTATCCATTGATATAAGTGTGCTATTAAAGCCCCCCATTATTATTGTATTGTGTCAATTTCTCCCTTTAGGTCTGTTAATATTTGCTTTATATATTTAGGTCCTTTAAGTGTGGGTGCATAAATATTTACAAATGTTACATCCTTTGTTAAACTGACCTCTTCATTATGCAATGTCTTTTATTACAATCTTTGTTTTAAATTTTATTTTGCCTAATATAAGTATAGTTACCCCAGATCTCCTTTGGTTTCCATTTGTGTGGAACATCTTTTTCCATTCTTTCACTTTCAGGCTTGTGTTTCATTACACTTAAAGTGGGTTTATTTTATGCAGCATCTAGATGAATCTCCTTGTTTTATCCTTTCAGCCACTCTAGGTTTTTTGATTAGAGAATTTAGTCCATTTTCATTTAAAGTAATTACTAATAGGTGTGTGTACTTATTGCCTTTTTTTTGTTAACTGTTTTCTAGCTGTTTTGTTCCTCTATGTTTCTTTCTTCTTCTTTTGCTCTCTTCCTTTGTGGTTTAATGACTTTCTTAAGTGTTATGCTTAAATTCTTTCTTATCTTTTGTGTTTCTCCTATAGGTTTTTGTTTTGTCATTATCATGAGGCTCACACAAAGTAGCCTAATATGTAACACTCTATTTTAAGTTGATAGCAAGTTAATTTGAATGCACTCAAAAACTAAATTTTCTCCCCTCAACAAAGTACATTTTGGTGTCACATTTTCTTTTTTTTTTTTCTTTTTCAAGTTTTTATTTAAATTCTAGGTAGTTAACATACAGTGTATTGATTTTGTATCCTGCCACATTACTGAATTGCTGTATGAGTTCTAGTAATTTGTGTAATATTAATTTCAGGTATAGAATTTAGTGATTCATCACTTACATACAACACCTAATGCTCATCACAAGTGCTCTCCTTAATATCCATCCCCTATTTAACCCATCCCCCTCCCCACCTCCCCTCCAGTAACCATCAGTTTATTCTCTACAGTTAAGTCTTTCCTGATTTGTCAAAGATTAGTTGGCCATAGAATTGAGGGTCCATTTCTGGAGTCTCTATTCTATTCCATTGATCTATGTGTCTGTTTTTGTGCCAATACCATGCTGTCTTGGTGATCACAGCTTTATAATATAGCATGAAGTCAGGCAACATGACGCCCCCAGCTTTGTTTTTCTCTTTCAACATTCCCTTGGGTCTTTTCTGGTTCCATACAAATTTTAGGATTGTTTGTTCCAGCTCTTTGAAAAATGCCAATGGCATTTTAATAGGGATGGCTTTGAAAGTGTAGATTGCTTAGGCAGTGTGACATTTTAACAAAGTTTATTCTTCCAATCCATGAGCATGGAACCTTTTCCCATCTTTTTGTGTCTTCCTCAACTTCTTTCAAAAGTGTTCTGTATTTTCTAGAGTATAGATCCTTTACCTCTTTGGTTAGATTTATTTCTAGGTATCTTATGGGTTTTGGTGCTATTGTAAATGGGATTGATTCCTTATTTCCCTTTCTACAATTACATTGTTAGTGTATAGAAAACAACTGATTTCTGTGCATTGATTTTGTATTCTGCCACATTGCTGAATTACTGTATGAGTTCTAGTAATTTGGGAGTGGAGACTTTTTGGTTTTCCACATAAAGTATCATGTCATCTGCAAAGAGAGAGAGGAATATCTTTTCATTTGTGTCATCTTCAATTTCTTTCATCAGTGTTTTATAGTTTTCAGAGTGCAGGTCTTTCACCTCTTTGGTTAAATTTAGTCCTAGGTATTTCTTTTATTTTTGGTACAATTGTAAATAGTGAGGGGTTTTTTTAGTTTCTCTTTCTGTGACTTTGTTATTCCTGTATAGGAATCCTACCAATATCTGGGTATTAATTTTGTACCATGCCACTTTACCAAACCACATCTTCTTCATCCATTCATCAATTGATGGACAATTGTGTTGCCTCCATATCTTGGATATTATAAATAATGCTGCAATGAACATAAGTGTGCTCTTGTTTCTTGGATATAATACCTTCTCTTACCTCAGAAACATTCATTGCTCTTATTAGTTACAGTTTCTTTGACTTCTGTCTTCTCTCTTCCCTGCATTATCTCTCTTTCCTCTGAATTCCTCTTTTCTATTTTCTGGTATTTCTGTTTTCTGGTCTCTCTATTTCTGGAGATATCTGCTTAGCTTGACTACACATTCATAGTAAGACCTAGGCACTGAAAAGCTGACAGGAAGAATAAGTTAAAACCACAATGAGATATCACCTCACACAGAGATAACAAATGTTGGCAAGGATGTAGAGAAAAGGGAACACACATGCACTATTAGTGGGAATGCATATTGGAATGGCTATCATGGAAAGCAGTATGGAGGTTCCTCAAAATTAAAAATAGAACTACCATATGATCCAGCAACCCCACTTCTTAGGTATATATCCAAAGAAAATAAAAAATGATCTCAGAAAGATACCTGCACTCTCGTGTTTATTGCAGCATTATGTACAATAGTCAAGATGTAGAAACAACCTAAGTGTCTGTCAGCAGATGAATGGGTCAAAAAATGTAGAATATATATTTACAATGCCATATTATTTAGTCATGAGAAAGAAGGAAATCTTGCCATTTACGACATGACTGGACCTTGAGGGTATTATGCTAAGTGAAATAAGTCAGATGGGGAAAGACAAATACCATATGATCTCACTTCTATGTGGAATCTTAAAAAGCCAAACACTGAAGAAACAGAGTAGAATGGTGGTTTTCAGGGACTCGGTGTAGAGGAATTTGGGAGATGTTGGTCAAAGCATACAAATTTCCAGTTATCAGATAAATTTGGGGTATGTAATGTGTAGCATTTTGGTTATTGTTAACAGTACTACATTTTATGAAATGTTCCTAAGAGACTAGATCTTAAACAAAGAAATGGTAATTAAGTGACATAATGGAGCAATGCATAAGTGTATCAAATCAACAAGTTGTATGCTTTAAACTTATACAATGTTATATATCTCAGTAAAGCTGGGGAGGAAAAGCTAACAGGAAGACAGGCATACATGGCTGGGACTTATCAAGGAGCAGACTTCATCCAATGATTAGTTCATTGAGTACCCCTAAACAACACTATCAACTCATTATTCATGTCAGCTCCATTACATAGGAGTTGGTTAAAGAACTACTTCTTTACTTTCAATTCTCCAAATAAATCATGAGGATGATTTTGTATAGTGTTGTCAAATAAAAAAGAAATTCAGAGTTAGGTAAGGAGAGACTTTATCCAAAAGGATTATTGCAAATGCAGGAAAAAAGACTACTGCAAAAGGGTAAACATGTCAACCTTAAGATGTACAAGTCTCAAAAGTCAGACAGAAAGGGGCTTTTCTTTCATGGGGAAGAGTGAACAAGGCTAGAAAGTACCAGGTATGGGGAAGTGGGCTGAAAGCTGGAGGGCCTTGATCAGACAGTATAGACAAAGGATGTTTCACTATGAAGTCAGCTGATGCTCAGGAAGGGCTGTTACAGAGGGGCCATGGCAATTGAAGGTGGATAAAAATTCAGGGACCTGGTGGAAAGAGAAAAGCTTAATTAACACTTGTTGAAGTAACAGGTATTTTGTTCAGATTGATCAATGGGGACAAACAATTCAGCTAATTATGAGACAAAGAATGGGAATCTGAGGGTCCATATCTGAGCTTGTCATAGGTAAACATAGAGGGAATCTGTGAGTCTTTTCTAAGGTATATGGGGATGATGGTTCCTTAGAGTAAGCCATTCTAAAATACAGAGGGGCAGTGGGATTATTATTTGCCAGGATCACAGGGCTCAGGTAAACTTCAACATCTCTCGTTCCTGACACAAACCACCTTTATATGGAAGTCTCTGAATGATGCCTTTTACTCCCACTTCTCTTCAGCTTTTCCAGGCTAACTTCTACTCATCATTCAGTATTATATATAGGTAACACCTCTCCTGAGAAATTTTTCTCAAACTACTTCCCAGGTGTAATTAAACAGCCTTAGTGTGTTTCCCTTTATAGACTGAGCATGTAATGTCTGCTTAGTCCTTGAGGGCCAAGTTGTGTCTTACTCATTATTGTATCCTCAGCATATAGCTTGATGGCTGAGACACTGTAGGTGCTCAGTAAAGAGTGAATGGGTGTGGGGTAGTTACCATAGCTGATTTTTAGAAATCAGCCTGTTCTCATAAACAACAGAGAGACAGAACAATCTCCAGATCCTCTGGGTTGTTCAAAGGATGATGATCAGTCACTTGATCATCTGGGCCTCTACTTTGAGGGTTCCTCACTGGTCTTTTCATCAGCTAGCCAGGAATGTGGAAGAAAATAATTATTTTATCATCTTCTAACTGCTTTGGAAAAATGCTTTCAGTAAAGGGGTTGAAAGTAACTTTTTAAAAATTGAATAGCTATCTTGCTTTATGTATTATTTTCAGTACTGACCTAATAAGTCAATATAACGGATCACTGAAAGATGATACTAGTGCAAAATGTTGAGTAAGAAGGAAAATATGGGTGACCTTGAAAGAGATTTTCCTAGGAAAATGTAAAATTTTATATTCAGAAAAGCACAGTGAGTCTGGCAGAATTATAGAGTTTAAGGGGAACTTGGAAATAATGTAGTTCAAGCCCTTTATTTGTAATTAAGAAAATTAAGTCTCTGAAATGTGACATAGCAAATTTTACACAGAACCAGAAAGAAGTTATTTCTTTTATTTCCTGTTAGATTATTTTTTCACTAAGTCACATATGAGTTTTGTTTGATTTTTGTGATACATAGAATTCTTGAGCTACCATCTGAAAAAAGAAATGCATAACAAGTTCTGAAGTGATTTTCACTGGGTGTTAAACTCCAGAAAATAGCCAAAAAAAATTTAATGTAAATGCATTAACATACTATTGTTTAGTACACCAAATGAAATACTTCTGAATGTAGCAATCAAATATTGTGAAAACATCATCTATGTTAAAACCATAAATCATCAATAGAAAGTGGAGGGAAATTTCTTTACTTGATAAGATGCAACCCAGAGGCTCTTGTCTTCAAATGTCCTTATTAATGGATATTCAAGTGATGCATCAGATGATCTCTGATTATTTTTATCCATCTACAAAGTGAGGCTAAAAATGCTAACTCAATTCTTAAGTATAGAAGTATTTTAAGCTAGCAAAATATAATGAAATAATATTGCCCTGATCTAATAAGTTTCCTGAGTGGCTGTAAAATTCTCAGTCTCTAGTGTAGCAGTTAGGAACCTTTCCTTAGTATTTATAAGTCTTCAAATGTTCACTTAGAGGGCACAAATTAAGTAGTATCAACTCTTTTATATGAAAAGGGTGGTGCTATGCAGGTACTACAGAAAGATGCAGGGTGCCAACGTCAGATGTCATTGAGTTCCCAATTCCTCCTGGGTAGACCATCACAAGTCTACATCCTTCATTCCATAATCCCAATGGCCCTACTACTCAAATCACGGATAATGCAGAGTGCCCACCCCTCATTTGGCATTCCATTAGTTATCACATGACCTTAGTAAAATAGTGATCATCCTGAGATAAGGAAAAGCAGCTCTGGCAGTGAGGAGCCAGCCTGGCACTAAGAGCTAGACCTTGGTGTTCTCTTGTTAAACCGCTTTACAGAGTGCCAACACCAGACAAGACCATTCTGTGTTCTTCATGAAATAAGATAAAAACAAGACCACTGTGATCATGTCTAAACAAAGACAAAAAAAAATTGTCCAAACCAGAAAAATGATAAAACCTCCCCCCACTTTTTTTTTTTGCTGATATTGCTTCTTTATCAATTATAGCCCCAATTGTTCTTTCACCTTCTAGATAAAATTATCAAGATATCCAATGATGGAATTCCCCTCATTCTGACAGCATTCAATCAAAGAAAAATCCCAGTTCCTTTACCCTACACAAAATCACCTAACACAAGCCCAAATCCTATAAATTCTAACACCATCTTTCTGAGATTACCCCCTTCTTGAAACAAGCAAATAAATTAAATCTTTTTTGACTACCCATATATTCCAAGAGTCTTTGACTGATGGGCTTTAATAATCCTTTCAAATTGGTGAATGTACCAATTAATAGTTCAGGGAAAGGTTAAAAATCATTTTCTTTTCCACTTACTGAATAAATGAAACTTACTATCCAATTATGACAGAGAGGGAGCCTTGAAGAGAATTAGAGGGAAAACTTGAACACAAAAACAGAGCTTCACCAGGCCTTCCCACCTTTATCTAATTTCAAAGGAATGATGTTTTTCTGATGACTAGTACTCATGTTAGTAGTATTAATTTCTATTATATTGAAATTTACAAACAACGCTTTCATTTGGGCTTATTTTATCCCCCTGTTGGGCCTCCACTAATTTTTATGAGTATTTTAACCCCTAATTAGTTAATAGTATATTTTCATCTTTCTTTAATGGTGAATCAACAAGAGTTGCCTAAATTTCTGAAGACTTTGTTGTATTTATTGGGTCTGTGCTTTAGGGAAGTGATAACTTAGCATTTTGTAAGAGAGAGAGGATGAAGCTAGGTAAAACGAGTCCCAGAATTTTAACATCTACCAAATGCCTTTGGTTTGGGTTTTTTTTTTTTTTAATTTGGCTTGTAGGAGACCATATTCTCTGGCTATGTTTCCCTTCCAGCAGTCCCCTGGTATCTGAAATGTTAATAAGTCATAAGAAGTAGAGCAAAGACAAATAATAACCATAAAATATAAGTATTTCTTTAACTATGTTGCTAAAGGGCCACTTCAGTCATCAGAAAAGTATGTAGTACTATGACCTAAGGAGCAGCATATTCTAAGATTACACTTAAATGTAATGAAAATTTAAAATTTAAAGACCTGTGAATTGGGGGCACCTGGGTGACTCTGTTGGTTAAAAATCTGCCTTCAGCTCAGGTCATAATCCCAGGGTCCTGGGATCGAGTCCTGTATCGGGCTCCCTTACTCATCAGGGTGTCTGCTTCTCCCTCTCACTCTGCTCCTCCCCACTCTCATGCTCTCTTTTTCTCTCTCTCTCAAATAAGTAAATAAAATCTTTTAAAAAAATAAAGACTTGTGAGTTGAGAAGTGGGATGAGTGGACAAATTGAAGTGGACTACCTTACCAATTTCTTGGTAAGAGAAACTAGAATTAGGAATCTAGAAATGCTCTGGAACAGTTTTGGAGAGAGCACATATTTGAAGAAAGATGAAAGAGAAAAAATGGGTGATTTCATTTATTCCATCTACAGAATATTTAGTGCCTTTCTGTGCCATGCATGGTTCTAAGCACTAGGGATATGGGTGGACAGGAAGAATTTCACGGTTTCTGCTCTCATGAAGATATTAGGAAAACAGATATTGATATGACAATTGCAATAGGTTGAGTGGTAGCCACCCAAAATGTATATCTATGCCCTAACCTCTAGAACTTGTGAACATGGCCTAATTTGAAAAAAGAGTTTTCAGATGTACTTAAGGATCTCAGATGAGAGCATCCAGAATTACCCAGATAGGTCCTAAATCCAATGATGAGTATCCTTAGAAGACATGGAAGAGGAGAAGCCACAGACACAGATGAGAAGACCATATAAAGATGTAAATGGAGATTGAAGTGATGTGGCCACAAGCCAAGGAATGCCTGAAACCACCAGAAGCTGGAAGATGCAAGGAAGGATCTCCTCTGGAGGCTTCAGAGGGAGTACTGCCTGTCAACACCTGGATCTTGGACTTCTGGCCTCCAGAACTGTGTGAGAATATATCTCTGTTGTTTTGACCCATCTGAGATGTTGAAATTCATTATAGCAGGGGCGCCTGTGTGGCTCAGTCGGTTAAGCGTGCCTTCGGCTCAGGTCATGATCCCAGGGTTCTAGGATCAAGCCCCGCATCGGGCTCCCTGCTCCGTGGGAAGCCTGCTTCTCCCTCTCCCACTCCCCCTGCTTGTGTTCCCTCTCTCGCTGTGTGTCTCTTTCTGTCAAATAAATAAATAAAATCTTAAAAAAAAGAAATTCATTATAGCAGCCCTAGGAAACTAATATAATAACTATAAAAATGAGATGTAATGAAAAGTTCCATGAAAGCAGATAAGAAAGGTACTTGACCTAAATTGGGTGTCATAAAAGCTTTTCAAAAGGTCATAGACAAAGATCCTAAAAGAAGGTACAAGAAGGTTAAATGGATTCAGAACAGAAAGACAATTTTAAGGGTAAATAAGAGAGGCTATTTTTCTGTGCATTAAGATTTTATGCGTGCTAGTATGTAATTAATATGATTATGTAAATTAAACACTAGTTGACTACAAATTTGATATGGAGGTTTCTTACTTAGAAACCTGTTATGTGGCACATAAGTGCTTAATACTTTTCCAAACCAACAAAAAGTAAGAGTAAATATAGAGTAGGACTCTCCTCTCTCATGTTTCTGTGTTACTTCAAGCAGCTGGGAGGCAGGCCATCTGTTCCCAAGCTGAAGAAACACCAGATGTCTTCCCATCTGCACAGCTAGGACTCACTCTGAAACTGCTGGGGGACACTGACTGCACCTCCACTGATACCTGAACCAGGTATGTAATCAGCCATGGGCCTAAAAGACAGGTGGATGCTTCATGAAGGCTGGACCAGGCCAATAAGTAAACACAGCACAAGGACCAGAAGAGCTATAAAATTAGTGCCAGACTAAAATATGACAGTTTTTCATTGCAAAGAAATTATTTTTGAATTTTGAATCATTTATCATTTAATGAATGACCCCTGTTCACCAGGTGCTGTTGAAAGCATTTTATAGGGGCGCCTGGGTGGCTCAGTTGGTTAAGCATCTGCCTTCGGCTCCAGTCATGATCCCAGGGTCCTGGGATCGAGTCCCGCATCAGACTCCCTGATGGGGCAGGGAGCCTGCTTCTCCCTCTACAGCCCCACCCCCGCTTGTGATCTCTCTCTCTCTCTCTCTTTCAAATAAATAAAATCTTAAAAAAATAAAATAAAGCATTTTATAGGCATTGATTAATTTAAGCCTAACAAATCTATAAAATATATAGTTTTTATAACTCCATTTTATAAGTGAGGAAACAAGCACAGAGAAATAAAGTAAGTTCCCCAGAGTGACGCAGCTAACACGCAGCAAAACTGGGATTCAAACTCATCCTGTCTTGAGTTCCAAAATTTATGCTCTTAATGACTGCATTTTCTATAGTCTCTATAATCCCATAAAAATAACAACCAGGAAGTGTAATTATCATCTTCATTTTACAGATGAAGAAAGTGAGGCCCAAAGAGATGAAGCAATTCACCCTATATCACACAGATGCTATCGGTGGAGAGCCTGAATTTAATCGTAGGAAGTGAGACTCTAGAGTCCAGGGAATTAGCCAGTAGGCTACAGTGCCTTCAAATCCAGCTGTTTGGCTTTGTGTTAGGAAACATTCCAGCTTTGCTCATATTCTTGGTTTATTTATTGGTTCCTCTCCTCCTTAAAGCTGTCTATAGGTTTTAATGTCTGAATAAGGGCATCATCTAATCATAGTCTTCATTTTACTCAGAAACACTCAAAGTAGAACTTTATCTTTACTGCTTCCAGCTTTTTTTTATATGCTTTTCAAAAAGAAGAAGAAAAAAAACAAATAGCTAATATTTAAGATCTCACTATGTGCCAGACTCTCTGCTGTGTGTTTTACTTCTATTTTTCCAACTCATCCTACAGAAAAGTCTGTAGGTAGGTTTTTTAATTATCTTCACAGTACAGATGAGGAATTTGAGGCTCAGAAATGTTAAAACCTCCCCTCAGGTCACACAGCCAATACTACCAGAGCTAGCATTCCAGCTCAGGGCCTTCAGATTCCAAAGTTCATGCTCTTGACCATGCACGAAATTGCCTCCACCTCTATTTTTTTTTTAACTAGGCTCCACGGCTAGCATGGAGTTCAATGTGGGGCTTGAACTCACAACCCTGAGATCAAGACCTGAGAGCCGAAATCAAGAGTCAGACACTTAACCGACTGAGTCACCCGGGTGCTTCTATATTGCCTCCACCTCTTAAATAGATCTGCCTGCATGGGACTGGTAATCATTCTGAGGAAAGGAAAACATGGGAACAACCACCAGCTTCTATGGCCGGAAGTTTCTGGAAAGGAGCCTCCTTTCCCTGGAATATCAGATGGCTGTTTACAGCAAAGACCTGCAGTAGTTGGCACACAACCTGAGACCATCCTGACAAGATTACTGATCCTTTGTTGTCAGCATCATAAAGTGTCACCGAGCTTTGCCATTCAAAGATAGTTTATCACCTCATCCAGATGTGATCAGGCCCGAAGGAAATGATGGTAACCAGACCAGAGTGGGCTGATATAAACTTTGAAATACCTGCATGTTAATTTATAGGGTGAATAGCCCCTGACAGGAAAGAACCAGAATGTGAGACCTGCCAACCAGACCTCCTCAAACACTAAGTCAAGAAGTTGGAAGTTGCTTATTTTCTCAGAAGATCCTAAAGACACTTACCCAGGCAATAAATATGGGCACTAGAGTTAGGCACATCCTGTGTTACCATTTTGGTGCTGTGCATCCTTGGAAATCTGACTTTGCGCTATGAATCTGAGTCTTCCATTCTTTATTTTTTTTTAAGATTTTATTTATTTGAGAGAGAGAGCACAAGCAGGGGGAGCAGCAGAAAGAGAGGGAGAAGCAGGCTCCCAGCTCAGCAGGGAGCCCGACTCAGGGCTCCATCTCAGGACCCTGGGATCATGACCTGAGCCAAAGGCAGACACTTAACCGACTGAGCCACCCAGGTGCCCCTCATTCTTAATTTTTTTTAAAAAACTTTATTTATTTGAGAGAGAGAGAGGTCACAAGCAGGAGGGAGGGGTAAAGGAAGAAGCAGGCTCCCCGCTGATCAGGGAGCCCGATGTGGGACTGGATCCCAGGACCCCGGGATCATGACCTAAAACCTGAACTGAAGGCAGATGTTTAATGGACTGAGCCATCCAGGCGCCCTCATTCTTTAAACATATCTACCATTAACTCCTACCTGGAGTCATTATTGAAAAGATCAGAAATACCTATAAAGTAGGGTCACTTTACAAATCTCACATGAGTATTACTGTCCCCTATATCTTGATACAGGCCTGTGCCTGCCACCCAGACTGAAATACCCATATTATGTATCCAAGTACCCTTTCCCCAAAATTTTACCTAAGAAAAGTTGATAATTCATTTTAACTTACTTTCCTAATATCACAACAGAATACAATTCCCGATTTTGTAAATTATTTTTGTTAGTTTCCTATAGACCAACTGCTTAGTCTGATGGCCTATTTCCTAGGAAGCCCTCTCCAGGTCAGGCTGTGAGGTATGTCACTCCCATGGAACCTCCCTACAGGGAAGCTACTCTCTTCTACAGGATGAGGATTCTTATTTTAGCATGCACCCTAGAAAATGACACCTAAACTAATTTCCAGACTGGCTCTTCATATCATTTGAGGCTCTTATGGCTCTCTACCCTCCAAATACAGCACTACATCCTCATCTCCACTGGCATTAAGGGATGGCAGCAAACCTTAATATCAAAAAACTCTCTCTGTAATGTGTCTAGAGGCAGGTCTCAAAGATGATTAAAGGATCAGAAAACCTAACGAGGGAGTAGAGAAAAGTGAAAGATACCAATGTACTTTATCTAACAGAGGCAAGAAACCAGCCATCCCTTACTGAAAAATGGAACAAGAAAAAATGAAGCTGTGCTGCCGTGTAAGGGATCAGGAAAAACATCTGCAGTCTTCTTAAATGTGGATATGAGTTACATGAGGATGTTGTCGACTCTCCTCTTTTGGATACTTACAAGATGTGGTTTGGATACATCTACTGGGGACAGGTTTGTTCAGTCCTACATGTATCCTTGCCCAGGGGCTGACAGATGGCTCAAATGACCTCTCAGCATCCCTTCCAGCCCCACACTTCTGTTTTTCTATTATTGTTGGACTAGCACATTAGCTGAGTCAGATTAGCCCCTGCAACTTAGAGGAGGAGTCAGCTGCTTGAAAAAAAAAAAAAACAGGTAGACTCTTTGTCCCCAAAACAAATGCTTCTCTACCCTGTTCAAGATTAAATTATACCACCAGAGGTGTTATTTCCTTGAGTCACAAAGTATTTTTGGTCTTCTAGAGTTCCCTAACAGAATGCAGACCCTGACACCTAAGTGAGGATCAAGTAACTGAATCTTATCAGATCAGAGACCAAGGCCCTGTAACAGACTAAGGCTGGAAATGCAGGAAGAGAAGAGTCCCAAACACAGAGACTTACACAACTGTAAAGGCAAAGTGGGCCTAATCGAAAATTGTAGCTCTAGGCTTGTACAGGAGAGAGGGCTCTCTTCCCTCCCAGCCGAGTTCAGTAATTCCTTCAGTGAATGCAGAGCACTAGCTACTGGTTGTGAAGGCACGGGGAACACTACAGTAAGACGCATAGACACAGCTGACTCCTGCTTTCCTGCACAACACTGAACATGAGGTGAACGGACAGTGAACATTACATGGGGTCTCCACGTATGCAACAGTGAGCTGCTGATGGACACAAGGCACCATTCTGGGCACTTGGAATGAGGTGGTGACCAAATGGAGCTTACATTCTGATAAGCTGAAATTAGGGAATGAAAGAAGCACAAGGTGCTCCAAGAACTCTTGACAAGGAGACAACCCTAGCTGAAAAGTCCAACCTGAGAAAGGGATGTTTCTACAGCCATGTGAGAATTGGTAAAAGGCATGTGTTGGGGAAGGAGGAGATACCTGGCGAGTGTTCTGCTTAAAGTTACCACACGTTGCCAAGCTACCACAGTTCGGTTGTGTAGTAAAGTAAAAGGGAATTTATATCCTCCTTTCTCTTATTCAAGTATTTGTATAATAATTTTTAAGAATATCAAAGTCATACTTAAAACTATTTATCTAATTTTTACCTTGTAGCTTTAATGTATATTGTTCTTTAAACTGTTACTTGTAAATTATGATCAAATTCTGTTACAGATAGGATATAATTTGGAGCCCTAATTCAAAATCAAATAAGAGTTTTACCCTGCTGATGAAAGCATTGAGTCTAAATCCAAAATGTGTTTGGTGTTTCTGAATATAAACAAGGTGACATGTTTCACATTGTGACATGGATCTTTCCCCACCTGCACGGAATATGAATTATAGGTTGGTTCCTGCACTACAGGTGGACCTGTGGCAGCCCAGCAGTATCTCCTATGTCTCAAAAGGAGCAGTTACTGATGTCCATATTCCCCAAAATGGTTCCCAAGCCCTGTTAGCGTTCTTACAGGAAGCCAACATCCAGTACAAGTAAGCATTCTTTTTCACTTGCTTAATTCATTAGTACTAAACTGAACTGAATGAGAGCTGTATTCAGGTTATTTACTGAGCGCCTATAACAGTGTTTCAGGTACTGTGTTTCAAACTGCAAAAACAGACACGAATGTAACACAGTTATATTCACCTTTAATGAGCTTATTAGTGTAACGGGGAGGGGAGAACCACACCGGCATATCATTTCACCATTACCACTAGGTGGTCAGTGTAAACACAGAAGATCTTCTCTGTGTGAGGAAGGGAGAGCAGTGGGTAAGAATACAAGAGCAGATAAAGCTTTCTGCAGGAGCAATGAAAACCAAGCACAGGATGAGGCTCAGGACTTGCAGGCAGAGGGGACAGTGCAAGCAAAGGGAAGAAGCAGCATAATACCTGTTTAGGGAACTGAAGTGGTTGAGTGTTATTATTGTACAAACACAGGGAGTAGAAATAAAAGATGCTGGAGAGGTTGAGGGAAGACCAGGTTGTGGGGAGTCTGATGTGTACAGGGCTAGGAGCTCAGACTAGTGTGGTGCTGCACACTGGGAGGATATAAGCAAGGGCACCAGGTGTCAGTGGGGTGGAGGAGCAATAGGAGACTACAATAATAGTCCAAGTAAGAGGTTGTGAGGCCTTGAGTCAGGACCAGAGTAGTGTGATCAGGAGAGTACTCAAAAAAATACTCAATAGGCAAAACCACCTGGACTCTGCACTTGGTTGGATATGGGGAGGAAGAAATCAAGGACAGTCCCAAATCTTCTAGCTTGGGCAATGGAGTAGATAGATCCAAATGGATTTGGATATCTTGAGGTATTTGGTTTGGGTTGTTTGTGTTTTTTTAAGGAATACTTACATAGTAAGAATGGAGCAAACAGAAGACAGTCACGGAAGTCAAAGAAGAAATGAGAGACTTTCAAGAGGGAGAATATTAGTGGGGCCAAGTGTACAGTAATATCCAGCAAGAAAAAGGACTGACCAGTTTCCTTTGGATTTGGCAATGTAAATTGTGTTGGTAACTCTCATGGTGGGATGTGGGATTAGATTGTCAGGAGCAGAAGACAGAGAAAGACAGAAGTGAATAGGAGGTGAGAACAGGGAGAAGCAGAGCAGACTACTGCTCTTAGAAATTAAAATAAGGAGAGAGGCAGAGAATAAGGAATGACTACAAGGAGATACAGAATCAATGACTGCTTGAAATTTGGGATTTTAAGGGGTAAGAGGCAATTTTGGTATGTCTGTAGGCTGAGGGGAGGAACAAGTTAGGGAATGAGACATTGATGGTACAGGATAGAATGCATCAATGGAGGAAAGGGTTTGAGCACTAGGAAGGATACCTTATCCAGTATGACTGAAGAGGTAAATGTGAGTCTAGTTAAGATTATAAAGAGGAGAGTCAACAACTTAAAAGAAATCATAACTAATGGCTAAATTTTCTATATGGAATAGGAAGCAAAATTATCTACTGAAAGGGAAGAAACAGGGACTGAAGAAAGTTACCAAGAGAAAAACTGGGGTAAGAACAAATAAAAGTGGTTGTTGAAAAGAAGGAAGATTTAGTGCTCATACACAGTTGAGGTTTTGTTGGGTTAGGACCACGGAAAGGTCAGGATGGCAAGGAAGTTGAGGTTCCTAATGAAATACTAGTTCAAGTATTCATCCATGGTGTCAAATCTGGATAGGAAAGGAGAACAGTCTAGGAGGAATGATGGAGTCAAATGGAAGAATCAAGAAGGGGATAAGGATCTTTATATTGAAAGCAGATATGGCATGACTGAGGGCAACAAGGAAACGGAAGGAAGAAATTTTTGACAAAGTTTGTAGGCTGAGATTAAGAGTCCTGGTATAGAACATTTATGGCTGGTGACAAGAGTCAGGGGATAGTCATGGAGGATTTGGCCAAAGTGGAGTATAAATCACCGAGACTGATGTGGTCGAGAATGGATGGACTAAATCACCAGAGAATCAACACAGCAGTTATGAATCTCCTTGGCTGATGGCAAGATTAGAGATAAAGAGACAGAATGTGCCCGTGGGAGAGTAATTTCAGAGAGTACCCAGGAGTTAGAGGAAAGAAACAAGGAATGGCATGATGCCATAGGTCAAATGAGCTTTTTCTAGAAGTAGATTGATGGGGAAAGAGAAATGGGGGTTCAGGAGAATGCTGACCTCTTTTCCTTCTGGTCCCATGATAGAGTGGCAGAAGAGAAAGCCACAAAAGAATCTGTCCTTGAGAAAATCCAATTTCTGTCAGGGCAAGAATATGAGAAGAGAGAGTTCTCTGAAGAGATGAGAATGTAGGAAGTTTATTTACAGTGAAAGCAAGCTTCCAGCAGGCACAAGGGAAAAGGAAGTGGTGGAGTGATGAAGAGTCAGTGCAGGCTCTGGGGGAGAAATGCAGTGTAGTGAACTGATGATGTGGGAAGGAGTGACATACCTTTCATTTGGAAACCTAGGATTTCAGGGCTGAGAGGTAAGTGGCTAACCTCAATTGCTCCAACTTTTTGGCAAACGGTTGTACTGTTAAAACTGGCAGGAAGATCCCTGATGATGTCTGGTAAGGCCTGGGATGGGCTCATGGCTCTGTCAGTCAATGGTAAAAGCCTTAGTCTCTGGAAGGCTGAGCCACAGGGTACAAAGTAGCAATGACATTCCTCCCTGGTCCACACAAATACTTCCCTGCCAGAAAGATAATTACAGCCTTCTAAAGTACTGATATGCTTTTTGCAGAAAGGTATTTTATCTCTGCTTCTAGAACAGGTTAGAGTCACAGCTGTGCATAAAACTATTGTTCATATTGAACACATTTTAGTCATCACTATAACTCTGAAGGCGTGCTTTGATTCTCTGAATGCCTGGAAGGAACTGGAGCTTGGTAATTATATCTATAGGTGCTCAGCAACAACTCACATGCTTCATTAATTATAATTCAGTAGAAGGGGATATACCAGTTATTTTAACAAGTCTCTATTTCCTGCCGTTAAATATAGGTCATGTGGAACTGATATAGAATAAAATATCACACTTTATGTCACAGAGAATGGAATCTAAAAAAGTGAATGTTTTAAATCAGTTGTCTCCTCATGGAGGACAATCATTTAGAATTATTCATTTTGTTAGTCTCAGGATAATAATACATAAGAGTCATTAAATTCCACAGGACAGTAGGTAGAGATCATTTTAATTGACTTTTATTATTGTAGCCTGCGGTATTTTCAAAAGATTATCATTAATTCTATACAACTATATGTAATATATAGCTGTAGTCATCTTTAAGGCAGAGATAATGTGACCCCATGTGTCTGGCCCCTAGGTAATCAGCCCCTCTCAATGACATGACAGATGAGATGACTCATTGTTATAAAAAATTCAATCATTTTATAAATTAAATACCTGTAAAAATTGGCAGTGGAATTTCAAATTTTGAGCCCCCCCTCACCCACCCTGGAAGCTTTGGGAGGTGGTTTTATACTGGGTGTTGACATCACTTGGAAATTTCTCAATAGCTCTAGTCACTATCCTAGGAGTATATGCAACTAGGGTAGGAATAATAATCAGCCATAAAGGACTAAGAAAATATAAAACTTACAAATGCTATTTTGGGCTCCTTCTCATCAATCTGCTGGTGTTGACTACTTGACAAGGAAAATGGCCACACCACACCACAATTATTTTAATTTTCAGATTGGTCTTTTAGGGCCTGTATTAAAATACAGTCTAGTTATTGAACAGAGACCTGTATTAGTTTGCTAGGGCTATCATAACAAATACCACCAGACTGGCTGGCTTAAAAAGCAAAAATTTATTGTCTCATGATTCTGGAGGCTATAAGACTGAAATCAAGGTGTAGGCAGAGCTGGTTCCTTCGGAGGGCTGCAAGGGAAGGATCTGTCCCAGCCCTGTCTCCTGGGTTTGTAGATGGGACGGCCATCTTTGCCTCTTCATATCTTCCCTCTGTGTCTTTGTGTCCTGATTTCCCCAATATATGCAACATAAAATGTACCATTTTAACCATTTTAAATATACAATTCAGTGACATAAAGTACATTCATATTACATAACCATCAGCACCATGCATCTCTAGAACTTTTTCATCTTCCCAAACTGAATTTCCTCTAGGACACCAGTCATATTGGATGAGAGTACATCCTGGTGACCTCAGTTTAATTACATCTGCAACAATCCTAGTTCCAAATAAGGTCACATTCTGAGGTGCTGGGGGTTAGGGCTTCAACATATGAATTGGGGGGACACAGTTCAACCCATAACAGATCCCCAAACACAGTAGCTTTAATGCAGTAGAATTTACTTCTCCCTCACGGGATGGCCCAGAGGTCCAGAAGCTATTGCTGTGCTATTCCAGCCACCACTGTTGTTACCATAACTGCCTCTTGGGCTGTAAAGCTGGTGACTAGACACTGGAGTGCTGAGTCCGGCAACCCCAACTGCCTCTCAACAGTCACGTCTCTGTGACCTTGACATGGCTGCAGCAACAGCAGGAGATGGCCTCTGCCTCATTCTTAACTTCCTATCTTGCCAGCGTTTCCAAATCTGTACCCAGAATCAAGGTTGCAAGAGAGTCAAGAAAAAGTAGTTTTCAGCTTCCCAGCCCCTGCGGTACAGGAAGTCCATAAGGAGAGTAGGCAGTTGACCATATCCAGCACAGACACTCAAGAGAGGAAAAAGGAAACAAGGGTCAGGCATATTCTACTCTTCGTCTGTATTTAATATGGAACTTGAGAGGAATGATACCAGTGAGTTTCCAGATTTAATTAGCCTAAATTAGTGGCTTCCAGATCGTTAGCCTAAATTTGATCCTGATAGTATATTAAAATCACTTTTGGTGAGCTGATAACTATTCATAGATATTCTCGTCTATGTAGGGCCCAGTGTGGCATATTTTTTTAAGTTTGTTTGTTTATTTTTAATCTCCACACCCAACGTAGCGCTCCAGCTCACAACCCCAAGATCAAGAGACACACACTCTTCCAACCGAGCCAGTCAGGTGCCCCAGTGTGACATATTTTTTAAAGCTCACAGGTGACTTTAAAGCAATGCAGCTTAAGAATCATTGGCCTAAATGGATGGGCAAGTACTAGGGAATCCAAAAACTAGTTCTACTTAGGGTACTTGGAGACTTTAAAAGAAGACTGAAAAGCTTAAGAGTTTATTCATCAAAGAAGCTAATATCCAACTAGAATGATCCTGTACAACTTGAAACTGAAAAAATTTATAATTTTCCTACTTTGGTGAAAACACTAGCAAACTTAACTAGAAAATATTAAAATAAATTCATTGCAGGAGCAATTCTCCATTAGAATTATTTGACAATCCTCTGAATGGTCATTTCATGATGTGATTGGTAATATGTTGTCATTTATCAATTGATAATGATACATGATAAAGAATCTAATCAATTAAGAGGCATAGTTTTTTGTACTGAAATTCCTGGGGAAATACTGCTTTTCTAAAGGGAATGATGGTTGTTCTATCAGGAGCTGCAAAAAAAACAGATGTATCAGCATCAGAGCTTCATAACTTTCTGGTGACAAATGTGGGGAATTGCTCTTACCTTGAGTGGAAACAAGTTGCACTTGTTTATATTTAGAAGGTCTGTCCACTTTGGAAATAATGCAAAAGCAGTATACCACAGCTCAATTTTGTAAACATTTAAACATTTTTTTAAACCCAACTTTTTTGTGTGTGTGTTGTCTTGTTGTGGTGTTCATAATGTCACACTGGACTTAGAGTCTAAAGACTAGAATTCAGGTTCACATTCCGAGTCCAAATTCTGGCTCTATACTCACTAGCAGAGTGATGTTGTCAGGTTCTTAACCCTTTTGGGGGCTCATTTTCCCTGTTTGTAAAATGAAGGTAACAAAAAAATCTACCTCGTAGGGTTATTAACTAAGCTTGTGTACATAAAATACATAGCATCATGCCTAAATAGGTACTCAATAAATGTAAATGCTCATACCCATCATTCAGTTCTTGTAGCTGTTCAATCAGTGGTAGTAATTATTATTATTTGAGAACATCTGCCTATAATTTTACATTTATATTCATTACCCAATTTAACAGTTTTTATTTCCCAAAAGAGAACATGTTCCCAACATTTGGTATTTTTAGAAATGTCAATATTTGCTATCCTCTTTTTCATAGATGCATAATTTTCTTTTCAAATTGCTTGATTTTTATGTGCTCTCCATTCAATTTGCATCATGTCTATCATTTCAAATCCAGGATCCTCATAGAAGATCTTCAGTACACACTGGAAAAGACAAGCAGTTTGCGACCCCAAAGAAATCGAAGATACCTGTCTGGATATAATTATGAAGTTTATCACTCTTTAGAAGAAGTATGTAATCAGAGGAGCTTTCATTGTTTTTTTAACAAATGCATCTTTATCGTTTAGGTCTAATGGTTGGGAGAAAAGCATAAAGACAGAGGCAGGAGCCATATGAAGAATACATAAAGCTCTTATATTGCCTAGCCACCTCAGTTCATCATCTCTTCCATTAATAAGCCTTTATAAGAAGTAGTGAAATAATTTGAATTTCATTTCCTTTATGCAACCCACCCCTGCAAAGGACATGGGAAGGGCAACGGAAAAGTGAGGTAATGTGGCTATAATTGCAGTTGTGAAAACCTTAACTAAAAATCCATGGAAGGTAGATCTAGTCAGAGTTCAAGGGCAGTGATTTGGATGAGGGGTGGAGTGAACGTTGATGCTTGCCCCACAGCCTCTGCACAAGTTGAGACCTCCCAAAGGCCAAGCCCTATTTGTGGAACCTCAGGACCTTTTCATATGTTGTTACTTATTCTTCCTATTATTTATTCTACAACAACCTCATTCCTACCACCACATCCTTTACTGGCCACCCTGGACAATAGCTAGTTACTCTTTGAATCTGAGCTCAAGCAAAAAGATGGCTGTCTCTACTCTCGAAGACGAAATTAGAACTCCCCATCTCCAACCCCAGCATGTTACATGTACCCACAGCACATGGATATGATATCTATCATAGTTTTTATGTATGTAATTGTAGGATCCTTTGATTAATGCTTTTCTCTCCTCATAAGCTGCAAGTTCCATGAGGGCAGGCCGTTTCTTTCTTGTTCACCACTAAATCCCCAGTGGCAAGCAAATAGAAACCTCCAAAGTAGGTAGTTGAATGAATAAATGAATAAGTACATAGATTTTCCATGCTTCCCCTGAATTGAGCAAAGGAATGTCAGGCATAGAATTAATGTGATCCTGTTATATTCTTTTTTTTCTTTTCCCAGTTTTATTGACAAATTAATTTGTATGTGTTTAAGGTGTACAGCTTGATTTGAGATACGTATACATTGTGAAATGATGACCACAATAAAGCTAATGAACACATCCATCACCTCACATAGTTACAATTTTTTAGTGTGTTATGAGAACACTAATATCTACTGTCTTAGCAAATTTCAAGTGTATAATAGAGTATTACTGACTATTGTCACCATGTTATACATTACATCCCCAGAATTCATTCATCTCATAATTGAAAGTTTGTACCCTTTGACCAACATCTCCCTATTCCTCCACCTTTTTATCCCCTGGCAACCACCATTCTACTCTGAGTTTCATTTTTTTATTTTTTTTAATAATCTTTTTTATTATGTTAGTCACCATACAGTACATAATTAGTTTTTGATGTAGTGTTCCATGATTCATTGTTTGCATATAACACCCAGTGCTCCATGCAATATGGACCCTCCTTAATACCCATCACCGGGGTCACTCATCACTCCACCCCCCTCCCCTCTAAAACCCTCAGTTTGATTCCCAGAGCCCATAGTCTCTATGGTTTGTATCCCTCTCTGATTTCCCCCCCTTCATTTTTCCTGTTATATTCTAAGGAGAATATTTGATTCTCTTGATAATGACTTTCTTTTCAAAATTATTTTCATATATTTCATGTTCCAACATATGTTTTAGAAGCTTGAAATTAAAAGCAATGGAAAGGTTTTAGATAGTTTGGCACATGAAAGTGCTATAAAATGCACTAGAAAAAAATTTTTTAAATATATCTATAGATATGTACATACATATACATACATACATACACTTAAGATATATATATACATATACTATATATGTGTGTGTGTATATATATATATATATATATATATATATATATATGCTGCTCATTGGACTAAATAAGAAAAGAAAAGAAAGCATGGGTACTTCTCAAAATCTATTTTTTTCAGCACAGACTCTTTTGCACATCATGGATTAAAGGGACACTTTTCTGTGACTTCCTTACTTCTTGTAAGGCTTTTAAGTCAGAAATGTCATCCATATTTCTAAGTGCCTTATTCATCCATCTCAAATATACCTTCTTCTGATGACAGATAAGTGTGTGTGACTGGATCAATACAAATGTATCACCATTATGGGGGAAATTATTCAGGGTATGCCTTCTGATGTGTGACTTAAATAACCTTTAAATGCAGAAGACAATGCCTTTTTCTTAGAATCTTCTGTTCAGTGGCAAATTACAATATATGGGACTTTAATAGACACTTTCAAGTAGTTCGCATGGTTTTCATGAAACTGATTTCTTTTCCTCTTAAATACTTGGGGGGGGGGAATGGAAATAAATTTTTATTTTCAAAAAGACCCAGAACACATTGATTAATTTTCTATAAAGCTCTGCCATCAAGATACTAATGATAAACGGTAGTGGAAGGTATGCATTAAAAAGGGAACAATATAAAGACATGAAGCTACTATTTGTAAAGACAGAAAATAAAATATAATTTTAAGTATCTTAAGGAAAATTAAAAATACAAAACTGATTTTTGTTCAGTTTATACTCATGTATGCTCTTTGAGCTCTGAGACCTATTTTTGCCTTTTGTTACCTTTTGTTCTCTGAAAGCTCCATAATTGGGAGAGTCTGACATGGTTTTTATTTTTTTGCTTTTAGATTCAAAATTGGATGTATCATCTAAATAAAACTCATCCAGGTCTCATTCACGTGTTCTCTATTGGAAAATCGTATGAGGGAAGGCCTCTTTATGTTTTAAAGGTAAAAATAAATTATTAACAAAATATTTAGTAAACATTCATCTTTTTCAAGCTTGACTTATGGGGGAAAAAATGAAATGGTCTTTCACAGCATCTCATATTTAACATCATCTGATAATTTAAGAAAAATATTTCCCTTAGGTTTTTGGGCCATATTTAATTTTTGCCATTGAGTATTCCAGGGAATGCTGTTTCTAACATATTCAGAGTTATTGGTGCACTTACAAATAATGGCATTCAAAATTATTTGTGAGCTGGTGCTACTTAAGGTGAACCAATGCAAAACTACATAAATGTGTAAGAAGTATACACCCTTCCCAGCCCTTGACTCTGCATTGTCTCCTAGCTACTGACCCAGAGCTCTCTATCCCTTCTCAGCCCAACATCTGAAAAGATTTCCCTATATCACTGTTTCTATTTCCTTACCTCCCATTCAGACCTTGACTCACTGGCCTTTGCCCCCATGGCTCCTCTAAAACTTCTCTTGCCAAAACCAACCATGACTCCTAGTTGGTTCTCCTCCTATCTCTCTGACCATACCCTCCAGTCTCATTCAGTGGCTCCTCTCCCCCTGCCCTTCCCATGGTTTCTGATCATCCCAGGACTCTCTGCTCAGACTCTTTGCTCTCCCTCTACCAATCTCTCTAGATGGACATACCCATCCCATGATTTCAACAATCATTCCAGAATTTTCTATTTAGTTGAGGTCCACTCTCTGGAGCTTTACATTCATATGTCATTGCCTATTTGACCTTCTCATCTCAATTTTCACAAAAGCACTTCAGACTCAGAATGGCACCATTTTGTGATTGCAGTCAAGAAACATGAACGTCATCCTAAATTCCTCTTATTTTTACCACTTCCTTTAAATCTACCACCAAGAACTGACATTTCTTTCTTCTAAATATCTTTGGGATCTGTTCTAGTTCCTTCTCTTGTCTTCCCTACTCTTGCCCTAACTTATCTCTGGATCTCTTCTCCATGGACTGTTGCAATAAATGCCTCAGTATGGAGCTTTATTTCAAGTCCTTGTCCTCTCCCCTCTCATACTCTCATCCGTCACTACTGTCAGAGTGACCTTGGGCTCATGCCTCTGTCTCTCTATCCCACATACACACCCCTCTCCCATGAAATACATGATGAAGCCTTATCTCTTTTATACAAGATCCAGGGATTTCATGTGTTCTCTGCCTCTGTGTCCATCTTCATCTGCCATTTCTTCCTCATACCCCAAAAGCAGTTCTTCAAAGAGGATGTGTCCAGATTCTCTTCCAGGCTTGAGCTGCCTTCTTCCAACTTGTCTGCTGGGCAAGCTTCAGGTCTTACCCAAGTACTCAAATGTTCCTCCCCTGAAAAGCCTTCTTTTATTCTCTGGGAAAATTACACAAAACACCCCATGTTCCCTAAGCAATTTATGCATGTCCACATCACAATGATTGATTGCTCCTGTGTCTGCCCTCCCTACTAGCATATAAACTCCTTGTCTTTTCATCTTTGAATCTCCAGTGTCAAGCACAATGTCCAAAAAGGATTTCCTGAAGTATTAGTTGAGTGAAGTAATGAATGAAAACTAGGTCCCCTATGAATATAATGTTAATAGCTACTTATTTGTTACTGAGTTAGAAACCACATTTAAGTAATATTGATATAATAAGATTATAAAGAAAAATCTGTCACTTGATTCTACAAATCAATTTGTTTTGCTTTCCCATTTTGTGTTGTAATAAAATTTGATTTTGTCTACCAATAAAACATAGTTATTGCTGGGGTGCCTGGGTGGCTCAGTCAGTTAAGTGTCCGCCTTCAGCTCAGGTCATGATCCAGGGTCCTGGGATCGAGCCCCACATTGTGCTCAGCGGGGAGTCTGCTTCTCCCTCTGCCCCTCCCCCTGCTCCTGTGCTCTTTCTCTCTCTTTCTCAATTAAATAAAATCTTTTTAAAAATTTTAAAAACATAGTTACTGCTTTAAGAAATATTCCTTGCGATTCTGATTCTCTTGGAGGAGGGGGTTAGGAAGAAGGGGAATTTAGCATTTCACTTAACAATCACATATTACATTAAAGGAGAAGCAAACTAGGGGTACCTGGGTGGCTCAACCAGTTAAGCGTCCAGCTCTTGATTTCAGCTTAGGTCATGGTCTTGGGGTCATGAGAACAAGCCCTGCATCGGGCTCCTCACTCAACATGGAATCTGCTTGGGATACTCTCTCTCCCTCTCCCTCTTCCCCTCTGCTCACACACATGCTCTAAATAAATAAATATAAATATATATATATAAATAAATAAATAAATAAAATCTTAAAAAGGAGAAGCAAACCTATTTAAGGGATTGCCCTTTTTTGTTTATTTTCCAGTTATTTGATTTGTAATTAAGGCAATAAATTTATTATTTCTGCATAAACAGGCCTGGACTTCTGAAATAGATAGGAAATTTCTTTATCTTTTTGTGGGTTATCTAATGACTCAAACTATAGTGAAGAACTACACTGAAATCTTACTAAAGTATGCTGATCAGTGAATTTAAAAATAAAAGTCTGAGTTGGTTACTGTGAATACTCTTGTTTTCAGCTGGGCAGAAAATCACGAACTTACAAAAGAGCTGTCTGGATAGACTGTGGTATTCATGCAAGAGAATGGATTAGTCCTGCCTTTTGTCAATGGTTTGTAAAAGAAGTAAGTTAAACCCTTTATACAATGTCCATTTCAGTAAACTGATGCTTCCCATGTGGTTTTATTCTGCTTAAGGAGGAAAACTGGGAACTTGAAGCCAGCAGTACCTGATTGAATAATAACACCGTGATTTTGGTGAGTTACTTTCATGGTTCTGAAGACCCCTCATAACTCTGGCTCAGTTTATCTTTACCTCTGCCCTTGGAGGTTGGAGTTACCAACATTGATTAAAAAGAAAGGATCAGGGTTTCAGAGCATTTATGAATTTGTGGACAAATTAGGAACCAACCAGGTAGCTGATATATGGTAAAAGGCTAAACATCTAATTTATGGTGCTCCAGAGCAGTTTCTCATACAATATCCAATGTGGAAAATTCTATACCACTTATCACAATGATTTCACATATGCTATAACAATAAAGGGATGAGCAAACGATTGCATTTTGCTTTCCTGCTGCAGATCGGTAATATAATACCAAAGACCCTTCGCATCTGTGGATTTTGCGTTCTCAGTTTTAGTATTTTTCAGTAACTCTAACAGTTGAAGATTCATTGTGATTTCTTATCAGCGGCTTCATTTAAATCATAAGTCTTCTGAAGCTAGTGTATCAAGTGGGTCTGTATTCCAAGCATGGGTCAATAGAGCCAACCTCATGGACCAACATCTTAATATGTTTTTTTTTTATTCTTATGTTAATCCCCATACATTACATCATTAGTTTTAGATGAAGTGTTCCATGATTCATTGTTTGTGCATAACACCCAGTGCTCCATGCAGAATGTGCCC
>NC_138372.1:112656703-112666139 GCF_054177405.1 Leptonychotes weddellii | reverse complement strand
CGTACTGCATGGAGCACTGGGTGTTATACGCAAACAATGAATCATGGGACACTACATCAGAAACTAACGATGTGGGTAGCCGAGTTGTGGCACTGCAGTGGAGACGCTTCACCGACAACATGTCCCATCTACCGATGAAACTCCTGCGCAAGAAAATCGAGAAATGGAACCTCAAATTGCGCCAGTGAAACTTAAAGCTTCAGGAGGCCTCGGATGTGAGTTTATCGGAAACCCAAAACGGAGATGTGTCTGAAGAAACAGTGGGCGGTGGGAAGGTTAAAAAATCCCTAAAACAGTCTGTGAATGTGGGCTCGTCAGAAGCCCAGAATGGAGAGATAGCTAAAGAAACAGTGGAAACTATACAAGTTAAAAAAAAAAAAGAAGAAATCTACCATAATAATCAATGGAGAAGCAGCAACACAGCCTCCCAATTCAGAATCCAAAAAAAAGAAGAAAAAGAGAAAAATGGTGGATGATGCTGGGCCTGATACCAAAAAAGTGAAAACTGAAGACAAAGGGGACTCTGAAGAAGGGGCCCAAGCTCCTGAAGAGACAGAAAACAGTGTGGAGAAGCCAGATGATCAGGAAGAGGACAGTGAAATGCCCAGCCCTACCCCTGGGACTGACAGGAGCTTTTGAGGATACTTCATTTGCTTCTCTTAGTAATCTTGTCAATGAGAACACTCTGACAGCAATAAAAGAAATGGGTTTTACAAACATGACTGAAATTCAACATAAAAGTATCAGACCACTTCTAGAAGGCAGGGATCTTCTAGTGGCCACAAAAACAGGCAGTGGCAAAACGCTGGCATTTCTCATCCCTGCAGTCGAACTCATTGTCAAGTTAAAGTTCATGCCTAGGAATGGAACTGGAGTTCTTATCCTCTCACCTACTAGGGAACTGGCCATGCAGACTTTCAGTGTTCTTAAGGAGCTGATGACGCACCATGTCCACACATACGGGTTGATAATGGGCGGCAGCAGCAGATCTGCTGAAGCACAGAAACTCGGTAATGGGATCAACATCATCGTGCCAGCCCAGGCCACCTCCTGGACCACATGCAGAATACCCCAGGGTTTATGTATAAAAATCTGCAGTGTCTGGTTATTGATGAGGCTGATCGTATCTTGGATGTTGGGTTTGAAGAGGAATTAAAACAGCTTATTAAACTTCTGCCAAGACACAGGCAAACCATGCTCTTTTCTGCCACACAAACTCAAAAAGTTGAAGACTTGGCAAGGATTTCGTTGAAAAAGGAGCCATTGTATGTTGGTGTTGATGATGATAAAGCTAATGCAACAGTGGATGATCTTGAGCAGGGATATGTTGTTTGTCCCTCAGAAAAGAGATTCCTCCTGCTCTTTACATTCCTTAATGAAACTGATGGTCTTCCTTTCATCCTGTAAGTCTGTGAAATACCATCAGTTTTGTTGTTGTTGTTAGGACTGCTAAAGGTGCTTTATTCAAATAACAATGACAACCCACACTTTGTGCTCTTAAAAAAAATGAGAAAGGCTCACTGCTTTAAAATCTGGCATATATAAAAACTGACGCCACCTTACATTAAAGGTGCTTCCTAGCCACAGTAGCATTTTCAGGGGAGGTCAAGAACTATGGTTAAGGTCCAAGAAACAACCCAAACCATTATGAGTTGCTGAACTACATCGATTTGCCTGTCTTGGCCATTCATGGAAGGCAGAAGCAAAGTAAGCGCACAACCACATTCTTCCAGTTCTGCAACGCAGATTCAGGGATATTGTTGTGTACCGACATGGCAGCTAGAGGGCTGGATATTCCTGAAGTGGACTGGATTGTTCAGTATGACCCTCCAGATAACCCCAAGGAATATATTCATCGTGTGGGAAGAACAGCCAGAGGCCTAAACGGGAGAGGGCATGCCTTGCTCATTTTACGCCCTGAAGAGTTGGATTTCCTTCATTACTTGAAGCAATCCAAGGTTCCATTAAGTGAATTTGAGTTTTCCTGGTCCAGAATTTCTGACATTCAGTCTCAGCTTGAAAAATTGATTGAAAAGAACTACTTCCTTCATAAGTCAGCCCAGGAAGCATATAAGTCCTACATTCGAGCATATGATTCCCATTCTCTGAAACAGATCTTCAATGTTAATAACTTAAATTTGCCGCAGCTTGCTCTGTCGTTTGGTTTCAAGGTGCATCCTTTTGTTGATCTGAACATGAACAGCAATGACGGCAAGCTTAAAAAGAGAGGAGGCAGCAGTGGCTTCGGCTACCAGGAAGCCAAGAAAGTCGAGAAGTCCAAAATCTTCAAACACATTAGCAAGAAGTCGTCTGACAGCCAGCAGTTCTCCCACTGAAGACACACCTTCCTTTCGTCTTGAATAGCTTTGTCCTGAAGTGGATTTTTTCCCTTTCTCTAACAAAGGAATTGTTGTGGCTTCAGGATTGGGACTGATGGAACAGGACTATGAGTTGACGTGGGTTGCAAGCACCAGGCACTGATACTTCCAGGAGATACTGCTCTTATTTAGGGATGTAAAACAGAGTTCAATTTTTCTAGATTGTTCAAGAGCAAAGCAAGGGATCTTTTGGATTTTGTTATGACGACAGAGTATTTTAAATCTTTTACCTCCAAATTTGTCATTGTTTTGGGGGGGGGTGGAGTATTTTTTACTTTTTATTTAAAATCAATTAACATGTAATATGTTAATGGTTTCATAGGTTGAGTTCAGTGATTCACCAGTCTTAATATACACCCAGTGCTCATTACATCACGTGCCCTCCTTAATGTCCATCACCCAGTTCAACCTGCTTTAGAAGGCAGTGACCTGGTGCACTGGGGGTGGTGATGCAGAAGATTGTCTCAGGTTTTTTGTTTTGGGGTTTTTGTTTGGTTTGGTTTGGTTTGGTTTGGTTTTGGTTTTGGTTGTTTCTTGGACCTTAACCATAGTTCTTGACCTCCCCTGAAAATGCTACTGTGGCTAGGAAGCACCTTTAATGTAAGGTGGCGTTGGTTTTTATATACGCCAGATTTTAAAGCAGTGAGCCTTTCCCATTTTTTTTAAGAGCACAGAGTGTGGGTTATTTGTCATTGTTATTTGAATAAAGCACCCTTAGCAGTCCTAACAACAACAACAACAAAAATAAAACTAATGATGTAATGTATGGCAACTAACATAACATAATAAAATGAAATTTAAAAGAAAAAGGATGAGGCATACATAATGACTATCAATCAAGGGTTGTTGATTTTAGAGCAAGAAAAATAAGCATCAATTAAGATTAGTTTTACCAAAGATGAGTAAGGAAAGGCCGCATCCCTCTTTCACCAGGCCATCTTCAAGCATGCATGTGAGTCTGGCCATTTCCATATCTCTGCTACTCTTTCCACGCCTCTCTCACTCTCACTGTTTCTGGCTGTCCACTTGCTCCTCCACTTAATCACTTAAATTTCCCATCTGAGTCAGGGCAGCAACCAGAAATTGGGAAAAGAAGCCTTAGGGGTCACTTGTCTCTGTGTCCTTGTGGAAGCAGTGGGCTGCCAAGGCGGTAGCTGTGACTGGAGTGGGTTGATATTTACACTTTATAGGCTTGTAAGAGATGTTCTCATCTTGCTTTGAAGCCCCTTCCCACTAATGGTGGTACTGGGGACAAGGAGAAAAGGAATGGCAAAGATTTAAATGACCTTACACCTGCCAAGCATTAGAATATCATCTCTTACACACTAATTCAGCCTCGTATTAAATCCTCAATCTCCCAAAACAGGCAGGAGGCAGCTGGTCCAATAGGGGCTCCAGGCAGTGTCCCTTCCACAGGCCATCTCCTCTCTACCCCAGAAGTCCCATGACCAGGACCCAGGCTCTCAACTCATCCAATTTCCACGCCTTCTCTAGGAGGACCAGGGAGCTTCTGGGATCTTTCTCCACCTTCTAGGAGGCTCTGGGGTGCTGCGTCTAGTGCTCTCAGCTGACTCATGCCACACTGCCTATTGTCTCCTCCTGTATTTGCCACATATTGGCACGTGAGGGTCAAGTGAGGTGATGTCCTCTCAGAGATACATGGTGAACACAACAGAGGTCCTCTTTCTTACATTTTTTTACCCTAATCTGTCAGTAGTTTCTACCATCTCTTGATTTCCCTGGAATTTCAACCCCAAGGGAAGGGGTGGGGCAGAAATCAAAAGTTTGGCTTCACACTTTTGTTTTCTCTTTCTCAAATGCTTTCCCCAAACAGAACAGCCTAAAACAACATTTATAACCTGATATAGTTTCTGTGGGCCAGCCATCCATGTGCAACTAGCCAGGTACCTCTGGCTCAGGAGCTCTCACAAGGCTGCAGTCAAGATGTCAGCTGGATCTTCAGTCATTTCCAGGCTTGTGTGGGGGAAATCTGCTTTTGAACTCAATCCGGTGGCTGTTAGCAACCAGAGGTCCTCCACTGCTGTAAGCAAGAAGCATTCGCTCCTTGCCACATGGGCCTCTCCATAATACAGCTCACAACAAGCACCTGGCTTCCCTCAGAGCAGATCAGGGAGGGAGTGGGAGAGAACAGGCCCAAGATGGACACTGGTCTCTTCGTAAACTAACCTCAGAAGTGACAGCCTATCACTTTTGCCATATTCTGTCCACTAGAAGTGAGTGACTAGTTCCAGACCAAATTCAAGTGGTAGGTGGTGTTACACAAGAGTATGCGTACCAAAGATGGGAATCATTGGAGACCCCTTAGAGTCTGCCCACCATACTTTGGTGGGACTTTCCCTACAGCTAGCTACCACTATAATATTTGCATCCTTACTCAAATGTGAACTAGGAGAAAATTTATCAAGCCCTTCTGGGATCCTTAGAGCAGACTGCATAGAAGTTACTTGCACAGGAGCGCCTGGGTGGCTCAGTCAGTTAAGTGTCCGACTCTTGATTTCAGTTCAGGTCATGATCTCAGGTTTGTGAGATCAAGCCCAGCATCCTGCTCTGCACTGAGTGGGAAGCCTGCCTCTCTCTCTCTATCCCTCCCCCGCTGGCGTGCGTGTGTGCATTCTCCCTCTCTCTCTCAAAAAAAAAAAAAAAGAAGAAGAAGAAGTTACTTGCGCACCAGTTAGTAGTTAGACAACCCTGGGTTGGAATGCCAGCTCTAAAATTTACTAGCTGTGTGATCTTGGGGCAAGTTGTTTAACTTCTCTGAACCTCAGTAATATGTGATACACTGGGTTATTGGGAAAATTAAATGATACAGTACATGTAAAAGACTTAATAGAGGGCTTGGCATATATAATCATATATAATCAGTTAATAAAATCAACTCTCAGTAGCAGTAGTATCAGCAATTTGGTATTTTTATTTTATATTTTATGTTCAACAAACATTGAAAAATACTATCTCACACTCATACTGCTATAGGGAACTTCACTAAGAACTATCTGGTCTGGAACTAGTCACTCACTTCTAATGGACAGAATATGGCAAAAGTGATAGGCTGTCACTTCTGAGGTTAGTTTACGAAGAGACCAGTGTCCATCTTGGGCCTGTTCTCTCCCACTCCCTCCCTGATCTGCTCTGAGGGAAGCCAGGTGCTTGTTGTGAGCTGTATTATGGAGAGGCCCATGTGGCAGGAGCTGTTGTGCTCTGGTTGGGGGTGTTGGTGGCTGCTGGGAAAATCAGTCAGACCTGCAGGGGACCCCAGGCCCTGGAGCCCTCCTAGCACACCCCTGCTCCCTGCTGGGGCCTCTGGCCCTTGAAGGTATATGAAGGCTGTGGGCAGAAAGCAGGAGCAGGAGGCCCCCATGCGACAGGCCAGCCCATGGGCCCCAAATTGGCCAGCTCCTGCATGAGGCAATGGTTTTCTTCCTTCAGCCTTTGGAACTCTCTCTCTGCCAACAGAACAGCCCTCTTGCTCTCCTCGCTCCTCTTCTCATACAGGAGGATCTCCTGCTCATGCCAGGAGGTGACTTTCCGCCATTCTGCCTTCAGGTCCTCCGCCATCTTCTTGTAGACGCAGAAGTTCCGATAGGTGGCGTCCGCTTCCCTGCGCACCTTGATAAGTCGGTTCTCCGCTTGCAGGCAGAGTGTTTGCTCTTCTACCTGCTTTCTCTCCAGTTTCTGGATGTGCTCGTCCCACATCTGAGACTTGACTTCGAGCTCCCGCTGGAACCTCTGAATCTCATTTTTCAGGAGGGCGTTTTGAAGTTGCAAGGTTGCTTCCTTAACTTGGTACAGTGTTATTTCTTGTGTGAGCTCTTCAGCCCTCTGCTTTTCCTTCATCAGTTTTCCTTTTTTTCCCCTGGCCTCCGCCCGAGGGCACGCCGACGTGGACGCGGTCAGGGGAGCCCTTCTGATGGACTGCTGACGGATTGAGGGGCCATTAGCAGTCTCCGCCTCCCTCTTCCCCTCTCCTGCTGAGCCCCCACCTTCCACCTGATGTTTGATGAACACATGCTGCTTCTTCAGCATGACCTGGCTTAGGGTCTGGAGTAGGTCCCCGTCCTCACCGCTGGCCTGCTGCACTCCTGGACTGGGAAGCTCTGGGCTGTCTTCCTGCTTTGGCTCCTCCTGCACACTCTGCCTGCAGCTGCCAGTTTCCTGAACCAGATGCTCTGGACTTCCCTGCGGGTCGGGGCTGTCGTTTGAGCCTTCCGTGATCTTCCTCGCAGGGGGTTCTCCATCTTCCTGTAGTGCTCCAGAGATGGGATTTTCATCAGTCAGCTGGGAAGGGTTCTTAGGCCGGCATCTCCAAATTCCCTTCAGCAGTTGCACAGCATTTGCCACTGAAAAATAGCTGAAATTTTTATTCAGGACAGCCAGAGCAAGAATCTGTAATGGGAGAGGACTGGCCTTCTGCACAGGTGATGCCACGGCTTCACAGGCTTGTGCCTCTGGTCCTGTCTCCTCCACTCCTTTCCCAGATACTTCACCCTGGGCACACTGCCCCTTTCCTCTTCTTAAGCTGTGTCCACACTTCACTATGCATATCACCACTGCAGTGCATACCACGATCTCCCAGCGAAACCCGGAGACTCGTGGCATGTGTGGTACACTTTCATATATCACCAACAGGGCAGCCCACAGCTGCTCCAGAACAAGCTGGGGAGACCTTTGATGGCCACCAGCTGGCTCCAAAGGGCCTCGTGGCTCTGCCTCCGATCACCAGCGTCCTATGGGCCACTAGTAACTGCTTGGAACCCCAAGGAGGGTTCCATCTCCAACACAAACCAGTGCCTGGCAACAGGGGCTGACATCAGTTGGGGTGGGGGAGGGGCACCGGAGTTCTAGCAGACCCTACTCTTCCTTTGCATTGCATGGACAGAAAGGGAGACTACTTACACAGTGCATGGGGGAAATAGATGGGCAGCCTGGAGCTGGGGCCTCTGTCAGCCCACCTGGCCCTATAGCTCACCTGGAGGGTCATAGCAGGGCCATGCCCTTTTCCTCCTCTGCCCGTGGGTCAGGCATAGGGGGACAAGTCCCTGGGTGAGGTTCATTCCCCCCCACCCCCATTCACAGAAGCCTGGTCCCAGAGATCTCCTCCCTCTGAGGCTCCCCCTCTGTCTTTGTCTTTTGTTGATGTGGGAGGAGTGGGGTGCAGGGGCACCAGACTGAAGGGTGTCCCCAAAGGTACTAACCAAGAGAGTAGATTTTCAATTGTAACAACACATGGGAAAAAAACAAGAACTGGCCCAGTCTGAGAGTTTCATGGATGTTCAGTGAAGCCTGTTTTCCTCGTGAAATCCATGTCTCCTGGAAGCAGGTGAATCTCTGTGGAGGTGGCCTATATCATTTTCCTTCACCCTGAAGAAATTTTTTTATAGTTTTTGCATGGCAGGGGTATCAGCAAAAAATCCCTCAATTTTTGATCTGTGAGAGTCTTTATTCTCTTTCACTTTTGAAGGGTAACTTCAGAGGGGACAGATTCTTAATTTGGTGGCTTTTTTATTCCACTTGACTCCTTGGTTGTATGGTTTCTAAAGGGAAGTTTCTGTGTAGTCTCATCTGTGTTTCTGTGTAGGTAAGGTGGTTTTTCCCAATGGATCCTTTTCCCTTTTTGTTGTTTCTTTGATTTCCTGCAGTTTATGATATGCGTATGTACAGATTTTATTTTTAGCTTTATTTATTTAATCTCTACACCCAACATGGGGCTCGAACTTGTGACCCTAAGATCAAGAGTTGCATGCTCTTCTGACTGAGCCAATGAGATGCCCCCTATGTATAGATTTTTTGGTATTTATTGTGCTTGGTGTTCTCCGAACCTCCTGGATCTAATGTTTAGTGTTGTTGTTGTTGTTGTTTTTTAATTCATAGACATTATTTCCTCCAATCTTTTTCCTGTTCCTCTTTCTCTTTCCTCTTCTCCTGGTATGCCATTGCAAATGTGTTACACCTTTAATATTGTCCCGCAGTTCTTAGATAATCTGCTCTGGCTTTTCTCTTTCTCCCTCTCTCTCTCTTTTCTCTTTCCATATCGTATTTGTCTTTCTCCCTCTTTCCTTTTTACTTTGAGAAATTTCTATTGATCTATCTCCAAGCTCCCTCCCTCATTCTGTCCACAGCTTTGTCTGGTCTACTGATGAGCCCATCAAGTTCATTCTTCACGCTGTTACATGAAGTTTTTTATTTTAGCATTTATTCATTCTGTCCTAGAATTCCCATCTCTAACATTGCCAGTCTGTTCTTGTATGCTGTCTACTTTATCCACTAGAAACCTTAGCATATTAATTATCATTCTTTTATATACTGATCTCGTAATTCCAACATCTATGCCATGTCTGAAACTGGTTCTCATGTTTGCTGTGTTTCTGAAAACTGTTAGGGTTTTTTTTGTTTGTTTGTTTTTGCCTCTTAGCATGCCTTATAATTTTTAGTTGTGAGCCAGACATGATCATGATGTGCTGAGTATAAGGCACTACCTTCAATGACAAGCCTATAGTGGATGGTGGGTGTGTGGCAGAGAGGCATTCTTAGTCCAATTATTCTGTCTCCAGTGCCCCTGAGCCCCAAGGTTGTGATCTCCTGCATGCCCCCAGTCCTTCCCCTCGGGCAGGAGAGGGGAACTTGCCAGGGGGTGGGGGGCCGCAGAGTGGGGTGTTCCCCTTTCCCAAGTCAGTTATGTTCTGGTAAAATCCCAGCAAATTAGGATCAGGTTTAACTAGTTTCCCCTGAGGGCAGGCCTTGTTAGGAACAGAATACTCTGATGAATTTCTTCTTTTTTTTTTTTAATTATGTTATGTTAGTCACCATTCAATACATCATTAGTTTTTGATGTGGTGATCCACGACCCATTGTTTTCATATAACATCCAGTGCTCCATGCAGTACGTGCCCTCCTTAATACCCATTACCGGGCTAACCCATTCCCTCACCTCACTCCCCTCTAAAACCCTGTTTGTTTCTCAAAGTCCATAGTCTCTCATGGTTCATCTCACCCTCCGATTTCCCCCCCTTCATTTTTCCCTTCCTTCTCCTAATGTCCTC